>NW_027656038.1:0-202813 GCF_964235325.1 Thermobia domestica
TATACAGGGTGCATAAAATATAGCGCTGCAGAAGACAAAATAACACTTCGATTTCAGAAAAATTTATAAGTTTGATAGAATTAGGTAGTTTCTCTTGTGTTACGTAAAAATACGCATATGTGATCCTCGGGTGTCATATGCAAGCAACCTAGTGGTGTGTCAGTGTAGGGAAATGCAGTGAAATATGCGTTATTTTGAAAAAAAGAATAAAGTAGTAACAAACATGGTACAGGATAAGGTACTTTTTTTCAACCATAGGGACCCGGGTTTGCGACCGCTATGAGAGAAGTGCTGGTACTCGAGTTTGAGCTTTATTTCGTGAAAATATGTTAAATGGTTCTTAAGATATAGACCAAAATAGATTATAATACACGACAATTAGTAACAATTCAATATGCACATAATGACATATAATATATTGTTAGACGGTTGCCAGCCAACATTTTTACGTGAAATAAGAAAATTAAAAAAAAACTGAATAGCTCTGTGGTAATTGGAATCAATTTTTGACAGAAGGTGTGCGTCATGTGATCTCATTGAAAAGGTAAGGGTTAAAGTCGTTCATGTAGAATATATGTTTCTAACTTCATTATTTTATTTTTATTCTGCTAATTTGTGCTTTTCGTACATATCCTGATGTGTAGAATATGAAAACAACATACTTTGTTCTGACATCGAAAATATATATACAGGGTGCATAAAATATAGCGCTGCAGAAGACAAAATAACACTTCGATTCAGAAAAATTTATAAGTTTGATAGAATTAGGTAGTTTCTCTTTGTGTTACGTAAAAATACGCATATGTGATCCTCGGGTGTCATATGCAAGCAACCTAGTGGTGTGTCAGTGTAGGGAAATGCAGTGAAATATGCGTTATTTAAAAAAAAAGAATAAAGTAGTAACAAACATGGTACAGGATAAGGGAATTTTTTTCAACCATAGGGACCCGGGTTTGCGACCGCTATGAGAGAAGTGCTGGTACTCGAGTTTGAGCTTTATTTCGTGAAAATATGTTAAATGGTTCTTAAGATATAGACCAAAATAGATTATAATACACGACAATTAGTAACAATTCAATATGCACATAATGACATATAATATATTGTTAGGCGGTTGCCAGCCAACATTTTTACGTGAAATAAGAAAATTAAAAAAAAATTGAATAGCTCCTTGGTAATTGGAATCAATTTTTGACAGAAGGTGTGCGTCATGTGATCTCATTGAAAAGGTAAGGGTTAAAGTCGTTCATGTAGAATATATGTTTCTAACTTCATTATTTTATTTTTATTCTGCTAATTTGTGCTTTTCGTACATATCCTGATGTGTAGAATATGAAAACAACATATTTTGTTCTGACATCGAAAATATATATACAGGGTGCATCAAAATATAGCGCTGCAGAAGACAAAATAACACTTCGATTTCAGAAAAATTTATAAGTTTGATAGAATTAGGTAGTTTCTCTTGTGTTACGTAAAAATACGCATATGTGATCCTCGGGTGTCATATGCAAGCAACCTAGTGGTGTGTCAGTGTAGGGAAATGCAGTGAAATATGCGTTATTTAAAAAAAAAAGAATAAAGTAGTAACAAACATGGTACAGGATAAGGTACTTTTTTTCAACCATAGGGACCCGGGTTTGCGACCGCCATGAGAGAAGTGCTGGTACTCGAGTTTGAGCTTTATTTCGTGAAAATATGTTAAATGGTTCTTAAGATATAGACCAAAATAGATTATAATACACGACAATTAGTAACAATTCAATATGCACATAATGACATATAATATCATGTTAGACGGTTGCCAGCCAACATTTTTACGTGAAATAAGAAAATTTAAAAAAAAAATTGAATAGCTCCGTGTTAATTGGAATCAATTTTTGACAGAAGGTGTGCGTCATGTGATATCATTGAAAAGGTAAGGGTTAAAGTCGTTCATGTAGAATATATGTTTCTAACTTCATTATTTTATTTTTATTCTGCTAATTTGTGCTTTTCGTACATATCCTGATGTGTAGAATATGAAAACAACATATTTTGTTCTGACATCGAAAATATATATACAGGGTGCATCAAAATATAGCGCTGCAGAAGACAAAATAACACTTCGATTTCAGAAAAATATATAAGTTTGATAGAATTAGGTAGTTTCTCTTTGTGTTACGTAAAAATACACATATGTGATCCTCGGGTGTCATATGCAAGCAACCTAGTGGTGTGTCAGTGTAGGGAAATGCAGTGAAATATGCGTTATTTTGAAAAGAAGAATAAAGTAGTAACAAACATGGTAGAGAATAAGGTACTTTGTTTCAGCCATAGGGACCCGGGTTTGCGACCGCTATGAGAGAAGTGCTGGTACTCGAGTTTGAGCTTTATTTCGTGAAAATATGTTAAATGGTTCTTAAGATATAGACCAAAATAGATTATAATACACGACAATTAGTAACAATTCAATATGCACATAATGACATATAATATATTGTTAGACGGTTGCCAGCCAACATTTTTACGTGAAATAAGAAAATTAAAAAAAAATTGAATAGCTCTGTGGTAATTGGAATCAATTTTTGACAGAAGGTGTGCGTCATGTGATCTCATTGAAAAGGTAAGGGTTAAAGTCGTTCATGTAGAATATATGTTTCTAACTTCATTATTTTATTTTTATTCTGCTAATTTGTGCTTTTCGTACATATCCTGATGTGTAGAATATGAAAACAACATACTTTGTTCTGACATCGAAAATATATATACAGGGTGCATCAAAATATAGCGCTGCAGAAGACAAAATAACACTTCGATTTCAGAAAAATATATAAGTTTGATAGAATTAGGTAGTTTCTCTTTGTGTTACGTAAAAATACGCATATGTGATCCTCGGGTGTCATATGCAAGCAACCTAGTGGTGTGTCAGTGTAGGGAAATGCAGTGAAATATGCGTTATTTTGAAAAAAAGAATAAAGTAGTAACAAACATGGTACAGGATAAGGGAATTTTTTTCAGCCGTAGGGACCCGGGTTTGCGACCGCTATGAGAGAAGTGCTGGTACTCGAGTTTGAGCTTTATTTCGTGAAAATATGTTAAATGGTTCTTAAGATATAGACCAAAACAGATTATAATACACGACAATTAGTAACAATTCAATATGCACATAATGACATATAATATATTGTTAGGCGGTTGCCAGCCAACATTTTTACGTGAAATAAGAAAATTAAAAAAAAAATTGAATAGCTCCTTGGTAATTGGAATCAATTTTTGACAGAAGGTGTGCGTCATGTGATCTCATTGAAAAGGTAAGGGTTAAAGTCGTTCATGTAGAATATATGTTTCTAACTTCATTATTTTATTTTTATTCTGCTAATTTGTGCTTTTCGTACATATCCTGATGTGTAGAATATGAAAACAACATATTTTGTTCTGACATCGAAAATATATATACAGGGTGCATCAAAATATAGCGCTGCAGAAGACAAAATAACACTTCGATTTCAGAAAAAATTATAAGTTTGATAGAATTAGGTAGTTTCTCTTGTGTTACGTAAAAATACGCATATGTGATCCTCGGGTGTCATATGCAAGCAACCTAGTGGTGTGTCAGTGTAGGGAAATGCAGTGAAATATGCGTTATTTAAAAAAAAAAAGAATAAAGTAGTAAAAAACATGGTACAGGATAAGGTACTTTTTTTCAACCATAGGGACCCGGGTTTGCGACCGCCATGAGAGAAGTGCTGGTACTCGAGTTTGAGCTTTATTTCGTGAAAATATGTTAAATGGTTCTTAAGATATAGACCAAAATAGATTATAATACACGACAATTAGTAACAATTCAATATGCACATAATGACATATAATATCATGTTAGACGGTTGCCAGCCAACATTTTTACGTGAAATAAGAAAATTAAAAAAAAAATTGAATAGCTCCGTGTTAATTGGAATCAATTTTTGACAGAAGGTGTGCTTCATGTGATATCATTGAAAAGGTAAGGGTTAAAGTCGTTCATGTAGAATATATGTTTCTAACTTCATTATTTTATTTTTATTCTGCTAATTTGTGCTTTTCGTACATATCCTGATGTGTAGAATATGAAAACAACATATTTTGTTCTGACATCGAAAATATATATACAGGGTGCATCAAAATATAGCGCTGCAGAAGACAAAAAAACACTTCGATTTCAGAAAAATATATAAGTTTGATAGAATTAGGTAGTTTCTCTTTGTGTTACGTAAAAATACACATATGTGATCCTCGGGTGTCATATGCAAGCAACCTAGTGGTGTGTCAGTGTAGGGAAATGCAGTGAAATATGCGTTATTTTGAAAAGAAGAATAAAGTAGTAACAAACATGGTAGAGAATAAGGTACTTTGTTTCAGCCATAGGGACCCGGGTTTGCGACCGCTATGAGAGAAGTGCTGGTACTCGAGTTTGAGCTTTATTTCGTGAAAATATGTTAAATGGTTCTTAAGATATAGACCAAAATAGATTATAATACACGACAATTAGTAACAATTCAATATGCACATAATGACATATAATATATTGTTAGACGGTTGCCAGCCAACATTTTTACGTGAAATAAGAAAATTAAAAAAAAACTGAATAGCTCTGTGGTAATTGGAATCAATTTTTGACAGAAGGTGTGCGTCATGTGATCTCATTGAAAAGGTAAGGGTTAAAGTCGTTCATGTAGAATATATGTTTCTAACTTCATTATTTTATTTTTATTCTGCTAATTTGTGCTTTACGTACATATCCTGATGTGTAGAATATGAAAACAACATACTTTGTTCTGACATCGAAAATATATATACAGGGTGCATAAAATATAGCGCTGCAGAAGACAAAATAACACTTCGATTCAGAAAAATTTATAAGTTTGATAGAATTAGGTAGTTTCTCTTTGTGTTACGTAAAAATACGCATATGTGATCCTCGGGTGTCATATGCAAGCAACCTAGTGGTGTGTCAGTGTAGGGAAATGCAGTGAAATATGCGTTATTTTGAAAAAAAGAATAAAGTAGTAACAAACATGGTACAGGATAAGGTACTTTTTTTCAACCATAGGGACCCGGGTTTGCGACCGCTATGAGAGAAGTGCTGGTACTCGAGTTTGAGCTTTATTTCGTGAAAATATGTTAAATGGTTCTTAAGATATAGACCAAAATAGATTATAATACACGACAATTAGTAACAATTCAATATGCACATAATGACATATAATATATTGTTAGACGGTTGCCAGCCAACATTTTTACGTGAAATAAGAAAATTAAAAAAAAACTGAATAGCTCTGTGGTAATTGGAATCAATTTTTGACAGAAGGTGTGCGTCATGTGATCTCATTGAAAAGGTAAGGGTTAAAGTCGTTCATGTAGAATATATGTTTCTAACTTCATTATTTTATTTTTATTCTGCTAATTTGTGCTTTTCGTACATATCCTGATGTGTAGAATATGAAAACAACATACTTTGTTCTGACATCGAAAATATATATACAGGGTGCATAAAATATAGCGCTGCAGAAGACAAAATAACACTTCGATTTCAGAAAAATTTATAAGTTTGATAGAATTAGGTAGTTTCTCTTGTGTTACGTAAAAATACGCATATGTGATCCTCGGGTGTCATATGCAAGCAACCTAGTGGTGTGTCAGTGTAGGGAAATGCAGTGAAATATGCGTTATTTTGAAAAAAAGAATAAAGTAGTAACAAACATGGTACAGGATAAGGTACTTTTTTTCAACCATAGGGACCCGGGTTTGCGACCGCTATGAGAGAAGTGCTGGTACTCGAGTTTGAGCTTTATTTCGTGAAAATATGTTAAATGGTTCTTAAGATATAGACCAAAATAGATTATAATACACGACAATTAGTAACAATTCAATATGCACATAATGACATATAATATATTGTTAGACGGTTGCCAGCCAACATTTTTACGTGAAATAAGAAAATTAAAAAAAAAACTGAATAGCTCTGTGGTAATTGGAATCAATTTTTGACAGAAGGTGTGCGTCATGTGATCTCATTGAAAAGGTAAGGGTTAAAGTCGTTCATGTAGAATATATGTTTCTAACTTCATTATTTTATTTTTATTCTGCTAATTTGTGCTTTTCGTACATATCCTGATGTGTAGAATATGAAAACAACATACTTTGTTCTGACATCGAAAATATATATACAGGGTGCATCAAAATATAGCGCTGCAGAAGACAAAATAACACTTCGATTTCAGAAAAAATTATAAGTTTGATAGAATTAGGTAGTTTCTCTTGTGTTACGTAAAAATACGCATATGTGATCCTCGGGTGTCATATGCAAGCAACCTAGTGGTGTGTCAGTGTAGGGAAATGCAGTGAAATATGCGTTATTTAAAAAAAAAAGAATAAAGTAGTAAAAAACATGGTACAGGATAAGGTACTTTTTTTCAACCATAGGGACCCGGGTTTGCGACCGCCATGAGAGAAGTGCTGGTACTCGAGTTTGAGCTTTATTTCGTGAAAATATGTTAAATGGTTCTTAAGATATAGACCAAAATAGATTATAATACACGACAATTAGTAACAATTCAATATGCACATAATGACATATAATATCATGTTAGACGGTTGCCAGCCAACATTTTTACGTGAAATAAGAAAATTAAAAAAAAAATTGAATAGCTCCGTGTTAATTGGAATCAATTTTTGACAGAAGGTGTGCGTCATGTGATGTCATTGAAAAGGTAAGGGTTAAAGTCGTTCATGTAGAATATATGTTTCTAACTTCATTATTTTATTTTTATTCTGCTAATTTGTGCTTTTCGTACATATCCTGATGTGTAGAATATGAAAACAACATATTTTGTTCTGACATCGAAAATATATATACAGGGTGCATCAAAATATAGCGCTGCAGAAGACAAAAAAACACTTCGATTTCAGAAAAATATATAAGTTTGATAGAATTAGGTAGTTTCTCTTTGTGTTACGTAAAAATACACATATGTGATCCTCGGGTGTCATATGCAAGCAACCTAGTGGTGTGTCAGTGTAGGGAAATGCAGTGAAATATGCGTTATTTTGAAAAGAAGAATAAAGTAGTAACAAACATGGTAGAGAATAAGGTACTTTGTTTCAGCCATAGGGACCCGGGTTTGCGACCGCTATGAGAGAAGTGCTGGTACTCGAGTTTGAGCTTTATTTCGTGAAAATATGTTAAATGGTTCTTAAGATATAGACCAAAATAGATTATAATACACGACAATTAGTAACAATTCAATATGCACATAATGACATATAATATATTGTTAGACGGTTGCCAGCCAACATTTTTACGTGAAATAAGAAAATTAAAAAAAAACTGAATAGCTCTGTGGTAATTGGAATCAATTTTTGACAGAAGGTGTGCGTCATGTGATCTCATTGAAAAGGTAAGGGTTAAAGTCGTTCATGTAGAATATATGTTTCTAACTTCATTATTTTATTTTTATTCTGCTAATTTGTGCTTTACGTACATATCCTGATGTGTAGAATATGAAAACAACATACTTTGTTCTGACATCGAAAATATATATACAGGGTGCATAAAATATAGCGCTGCAGAAGACAAAATAACACTTCGATTCAGAAAAATTTATAAGTTTGATAGAATTAGGTAGTTTCTCTTTGTGTTACGTAAAAATACGCATATGTGATCCTCGGGTGTCATATGCAAGCAACCTAGTGGTGTGTCAGTGTAGGGAAATGCAGTGAAATATGCGTTATTTTGAAAAAAAGAATAAAGTAGTAACAAACATGGTACAGGATAAGGTACTTTTTTTCAACCATAGGGACCCGGGTTTGCGACCGCTATGAGAGAAGTGCTGGTACTCGAGTTTGAGCTTTATTTCGTGAAAATATGTTAAATGGTTCTTAAGATATAGACCAAAATAGATTATAATACACGACAATTAGTAACAATTCAATATGCACATAATGACATATAATATATTGTTAGACGGTTGCCAGCCAACATTTTTACGTGAAATAAGAAAATTAAAAAAAAACTGAATAGCTCTGTGGTAATTGGAATCAATTTTTGACAGAAGGTGTGCGTCATGTGATCTCATTGAAAAGGTAAGGGTTAAAGTCGTTCATGTAGAATATATGTTTCTAACTTCATTATTTTATTTTTATTCTGCTAATTTGTGCTTTTCGTACATATCCTGATGTGTAGAATATGAAAACAACATACTTTGTTCTGACATCGAAAATATATATACAGGGTGCATAAAATATAGCGCTGCAGAAGACAAAATAACACTTCGATTTCAGAAAAATTTATAAGTTTGATAGAATTAGGTAGTTTCTCTTGTGTTACGTAAAAATACGAATATGTGATCCTCGGGTGTCATATGCAAGCAACCTAGTGGTGTGTCAGTGTAGGGAAATGCAGTGAAATATGCGTTATTTTGAAAAAAAGAATAAAGTAGTAACAAACATGGTACAGGATAAGGTACTTTTTTTCAACCATAGGGACCCGGGTTTGCGACCGCTATGAGAGAAGTGCTGGTACTCGAGTTTGAGCTTTATTTCGTGAAAATATGTTAAATGGTTCTTAAGATATAGACCAAAATAGATTATAATACACGACAATTAGTAACAATTCAATATGCACATAATGACATATAATATATTGTTAGACGGTTGCCAGCCAACATTTTTACGTGAAATAAGAAAATTAAAAAAAAAACTGAATAGCTCTGTGGTAATTGGAATCAATTTTTGACAGAAGGTGTGCGTCATGTGATCTCATTGAAAAGGTAAGGGTTAAAGTCGTTCATGTAGAATATATGTTTCTAACTTCATTATTTTATTTTTATTCTGCTAATTTGTGCTTTTCGTACATATCCTGATGTGTAGAATATGAAAACAACATACTTTGTTCTGACATCGAAAATATATATACAGGGTGCATAAAATATAGCGCTGCAGAAGACAAAATAACACTTCGATTCAGAAAAATTT
The DNA here is from genome assembly GCF_964235325.1 of Thermobia domestica. Taxonomy (NCBI): domain Eukaryota; kingdom Metazoa; phylum Arthropoda; class Insecta; order Zygentoma; family Lepismatidae; genus Thermobia; species Thermobia domestica. Next base: position 8,992 of record NW_027656038.1, read on the forward strand.
ATAAGTTTGATAGAATTAGGTAGTTTCTCTTTGTGTTACGTAAAAATACGCATATGTGATCCTCGGGTGTCATATGCAAGCAACCTAGTGGTGTGTCAGTGTAGGGAAATGCAGTGAAATATGCGTTATTTAAAAAAAAAGAATAAAGTAGTAACAAACATGGTACAGGATAAGGGAATTTTTTTCAACCATAGGGACCCGGGTTTGCGACCGCTATGAGAGAAGTGCTGGTACTCGAGTTTGAGCTTTATTTCGTGAAAATATGTTAAATGGTTCTTAAGATATAGACCAAAATAGATTATAATACACGACAATTAGTAACAATTCAATATGCACATAATGACATATAATATATTGTTAGGCGGTTGCCAGCCAACATTTTTACGTGAAATAAGAAAATTAAAACAAAATTGAATAGCTCCGTGGTAATTGGAATCAATTTTTGACAGAAGGTGTGCGTCATGTGATCTCATTGAAAAGGTAAGGGTTAAAGTCGTTCATGTAGAATATATGTTTCTAACTTCATTATTTTATTTTTATTCTGCTAATTTGTGCTTTTCGTACATATCCTGATGTGTAGAATATGAAAACAACATACTTTGTTCTGACATCGAAAATATATATACAGGGTGCATCAAAATATAGCGCTGCAGAAGACAAAATAACACTTCGATTTCAGAAAAATATATAAGTTTGATAGAATTAGGTAGTTTCTCTTTGTGTTACGTAAAAATACGCATATGTGATCCTCGGGTGTCATATGCAAGCAACCTAGTGGTGTGTCAGTGTAGGGAAATGCAGTGAAATATGCGTTATTTTGAAAAAAAGAATAAAGTAGTAACAAACATGGTACAGGATAAGGGAATTTTTTTCAGCCATAGGGACCCGGGTTTGCGACCGCTATGAGAGAAGTGCTGGTACTCGAGTTTGAGCTTTATTTCGTGAAAATATGTTAAATGGTTCTTAAGATATAGACCAAAACAGATTATAATACACGACAATTAGTAACAATTCAATATGCACATAATGACATGTAATATATTGTTAGGCGGTTGCCAGCCAACATTTTTACGTGAAATAAGAAAATTAAAAAAAAATTGAATAGCTCTGTGGTAATTGGAATCAATTTTTGACAGAAGGTGTGCGTCATGTGATCTCATTGAAAAGGTAAGGGTTAAAGTCGTTCATGTAGAATATATGTTTCTAACTTCATTATTTTATTTTTATTCTGCTAATTTGTGCTTTTCGTACATATCCTGATGTGTAGAATATGAAAACAACATATTTTGTTCTGACATCGAAAATATATATACAGGGTGCATCAAAATATAGCGCTGCAGAAGACAAAATAACACTTCGATTTCAGAAAAATTTATAAGTTTGATAGAATTAGGTAGTTTCTCTTGTGTTACGTAAAAATACGCATATGTGATCCTCGGGTGTCATATGCAAGCAACCTAGTGGTGTGTCAGTGTAGGGAAATGCAGTGAAATATGCGTTATTTAAAAAAAAAAAAGAATAAAGTAGTAACAAACATGGTACAGGATAAGGTACTTTTTTTCAACCATAGGGACCCGGGTTTGCGACCGCCATGAGAGAAGTGCTGGTACTCGAGTTTGAGCTTTATTTCGTGAAAATATGTTAAATGGTTCTTAAGATATAGACCAAAATAGATTATAATACACGACAATTAGTAACAATTCAATATGCACATAATGACATATAATATCATGTTAGACGGTTGCCAGCCAACATTTTTACGTGAAATAAGAAAATTAAAAAAAAAATTGAATAGCTCCGTGTTAATTGGAATCAATTTTTGACAGAAGGTGTGCGTCATGTGATATCATTGAAAAGGTAAGGGTTAAAGTCGTTCATGTAGAATATATGTTTCTAACTTCATTATTTTATTTTTATTCTGCTAACTTGTGCTTTTCGTACATATCCTGATGTGTAGAATATGAAAACAACATATTTTGTTCTGACATCGAAAATATATATACAGGGTGCATCAAAATATAGCGCTGCAGAAGACAAAAAAACACTTCGATTTCAGAAAAATATATAAGTTTGATAGAATTAGGTAGTTTCTCTTTGTGTTACGTAAAAATACACATATGTGATCCTCGGGTGTCATATGCAAGCAACCTAGTGGTGTGTCAGTGTAGGGAAATGCAGTGAAATATGCGTTATTTTGAAAAGAAGAATAAAGTAGTAACAAACATGGTAGAGAATAAGGTACTTTGTTTCAGCCATAGGGACCCGGGTTTGCGACCGCTATGAGAGAAGTGCTGGTACTCGAGTTTGAGCTTTATTTCGTGAAAATATGTTAAATGGTTCTTAAGATATAGACCAAAATAGATTATAATACACGACAATTAGTAACAATTCAATATGCACATAATGACATATAATATATTGTTAGACGGTTGCCAGCCAACATTTTTACGTGAAATAAGAAAATTAAAAAAAAAATGAATAGCTCTGTGGTAATTGGAATCAATTTTTGACAGAAGGTGTGCGTCATGTGATCTCATTGAAAAGGTAAGGGTTAAAGTCGTTCATGTAGAATATATGTTTCTAACTTCATTATTTTATTTTTATTCTGCTAATTTGTGCTTTTCGTACATATCCTGATGTGTAGAATATGAAAACAACATACTTTGTTCTGACATCGAAAATATATATACAGGGTGCATCAAAATATAGCGCTGCAGAAGACAAAATAACACTTCGATTTCAGAAAAAATTATAAGTTTGATAGAATTAGGTAGTTTCTCTTGTGTTACGTAAAAATACGCATATGTGATCCTCGGGTGTCATATGCAAGCAACCTAGTGGTGTGTCAGTGTAGGGAAATGCAGTGAAATATGCGTTATTTAAAAAAAAAAAGAATAAAGTAGTAAAAAACATGGTACAGGATAAGGTACTTTTTTTCAACCATAGGGACCCGGGTTTGCGACCGCCATGAGAGAAGTGCTGGTACTCGAGTTTGAGCTTTATTTCGTGAAAATATGTTAAATGGTTCTTAAGATATAGACCAAAATAGATTATAATACACGACAATTAGTAACAATTCAATATGCACATAATGACATATAATATCATGTTAGACGGTTGCCAGCCAACATTTTTACGTGAAATAAGAAAATTAAAAAAAAAATTGAATAGCTCCGTGTTAATTGGAATCAATTTTTGACAGAAGGTGTGCGTCATGTGATGTCATTGAAAAGGTAAGGGTTAAAGTCGTTCATGTAGAATATATGTTTCTAACTTCATTATTTTATTTTTATTCTGCTAATTTGTGCTTTTCGTACATATCCTGATGTGTAGAATATGAAAACAACATATTTTGTTCTGACATCGAAAATATATATACAGGGTGCATCAAAATATAGCGCTGCAGAAGACAAAAAAACACTTCGATTTCAGAAAAATATATAAGTTTGATAGAATTAGGTAGTTTCTCTTTGTGTTACGTAAAAATACACATATGTGATCCTCGGGTGTCATATGCAAGCAACCTAGTGGTGTGTCAGTGTAGGGAAATGCAGTGAAATATGCGTTATTTTGAAAAGAAGAATAAAGTAGTAACAAACATGGTAGAGAATAAGGTACTTTGTTTCAGCCATAGGGACCCGGGTTTGCGACCGCTATGAGAGAAGTGCTGGTACTCGAGTTTGAGCTTTATTTCGTGAAAATATGTTAAATGGTTCTTAAGATATAGACCAAAATAGATTATAATACACGACAATTAGTAACAATTCAATATGCACATAATGACATATAATATATTGTTAGACGGTTGCCAGCCAACATTTTTACGTGAAATAAGAAAATTAAAAAAAAACTGAATAGCTCTGTGGTAATTGGAATCAATTTTTGACAGAAGGTGTGCGTCATGTGATCTCATTGAAAAGGTAAGGGTTAAAGTCGTTCATGTAGAATATATGTTTCTAACTTCATTATTTTATTTTTATTCTGCTAATTTGTGCTTTACGTACATATCCTGATGTGTAGAATATGAAAACAACATACTTTGTTCTGACATCGAAAATATATATACAGGGTGCATAAAATATAGCGCTGCAGAAGACAAAATAACACTTCGATTCAGAAAAATTTATAAGTTTGATAGAATTAGGTAGTTTCTCTTTGTGTTACGTAAAAATACGCATATGTGATCCTCGGGTGTCATATGCAAGCAACCTAGTGGTGTGTCAGTGTAGGGAAATGCAGTGAAATATGCGTTATTTTGAAAAAAAGAATAAAGTAGTAACAAACATGGTACAGGATAAGGTACTTTTTTTCAACCATAGGGACCCGGGTTTGCGACCGCTATGAGAGAAGTGCTGGTACTCGAGTTTGAGCTTTATTTCGTGAAAATATGTTAAATGGTTCTTAAGATATAGACCAAAATAGATTATAATACACGACAATTAGTAACAATTCAATATGCACATAATGACATATAATATATTGTTAGACGGTTGCCAGCCAACATTTTTACGTGAAATAAGAAAATTAAAAAAAAACTGAATAGCTCTGTGGTAATTGGAATCAATTTTTGACAGAAGGTGTGCGTCATGTGATCTCATTGAAAAGGTAAGGGTTAAAGTCGTTCATGTAGAATATATGTTTCTAACTTCATTATTTTATTTTTATTCTGCTAATTTGTGCTTTTCGTACATATCCTGATGTGTAGAATATGAAAACAACATACTTTGTTCTGACATCGAAAATATATATACAGGGTGCATAAAATATAGCGCTGCAGAAGACAAAATAACACTTCGATTTCAGAAAAATTTATAAGTTTGATAGAATTAGGTAGTTTCTCTTGTGTTACGTAAAAATACGAATATGTGATCCTCGGGTGTCATATGCAAGCAACCTAGTGGTGTGTCAGTGTAGGGAAATGCAGTGAAATATGCGTTATTTTGAAAAAAAGAATAAAGTAGTAACAAACATGGTACAGGATAAGGTACTTTTTTTCAACCATAGGGACCCGGGTTTGCGACCGCTATGAGAGAAGTGCTGGTACTCGAGTTTGAGCTTTATTTCGTGAAAATATGTTAAATGGTTCTTAAGATATAGACCAAAATAGATTATAATACACGACAATTAGTAACAATTCAATATGCACATAATGACATATAATATATTGTTAGACGGTTGCCAGCCAACATTTTTACGTGAAATAAGAAAATTAAAAAAAAAACTGAATAGCTCTGTGGTAATTGGAATCAATTTTTGACAGAAGGTGTGCGTCATGTGATCTCATTGAAAAGGTAAGGGTTAAAGTCGTTCATGTAGAATATATGTTTCTAACTTCATTATTTTATTTTTATTCTGCTAATTTGTGCTTTTCGTACATATCCTGATGTGTAGAATATGAAAACAACATACTTTGTTCTGACATCGAAAATATATATACAGGGTGCATAAAATATAGCGCTGCAGAAGACAAAATAACACTTCGATTCAGAAAAATTTATAAGTTTGATAGAATTAGGTAGTTTCTCTTTGTGTTACGTAAAAATACGCATATGTGATCCTCGGGTGTCATATGCAAGCAACCTAGTGGTGTGTCAGTGTAGGGAAATGCAGTGAAATATGCGTTATTTAAAAAAAAAGAATAAAGTAGTAACAAACATGGTACAGGATAAGGGAATTTTTTTCAACCATAGGGACCCGGGTTTGCGACCGCTATGAGAGAAGTGCTGGTACTCGAGTTTGAGCTTTATTTCGTGAAAATATGTTAAATGGTTCTTAAGATATAGACCAAAATAGATTATAATACACGACAATTAGTAACAATTCAATATGCACATAATGACATATAATATATTGTTAGGCGGTTGCCAGCCAACATTTTTACGTGAAATAAGAAAATTAAAACAAAATTGAATAGCTCCGTGGTAATTGGAATCAATTTTTGACAGAAGGTGTGCGTCATGTGATCTCATTGAAAAGGTAAGGGTTAAAGTCGTTCATGTAGAATATATGTTTCTAACTTCATTATTTTATTTTTATTCTGCTAATTTGTGCTTTTCGTACATATCCTGATGTGTAGAATATGAAAACAACATACTTTGTTCTGACATCGAAAATATATATACAGGGTGCATCAAAATATAGCGCTGCAGAAGACAAAATAACACTTCGATTTCAGAAAAATATATAAGTTTGATAGAATTAGGTAGTTTCTCTTTGTGTTACGTAAAAATACGCATATGTGATCCTCGGGTGTCATATGCAAGCAACCTAGTGGTGTGTCAGTGTAGGGAAATGCAGTGAAATATGCGTTATTTTGAAAAAAAGAATAAAGTAGTAACAAACATGGTACAGGATAAGGGAATTTTTTTCAGCCATAGGGACCCGGGTTTGCGACCGCTATGAGAGAAGTGCTGGTACTCGAGTTTGAGCTTTATTTCGTGAAAATATGTTAAATGGTTCTTAAGATATAGACCAAAACAGATTATAATACACGACAATTAGTAACAATTCAATATGCACATAATGACATGTAATATATTGTTAGGCGGTTGCCAGCCAACATTTTTACGTGAAATAAGAAAATTAAAAAAAAATTGAATAGCTCTGTGGTAATTGGAATCAATTTTTGACAGAAGGTGTGCGTCATGTGATCTCATTGAAAAGGTAAGGGTTAAAGTCGTTCATGTAGAATATATGTTTCTAACTTCATTATTTTATTTTTATTCTGCTAATTTGTGCTTTTCGTACATATCCTGATGTGTAGAATATGAAAACAACATATTTTGTTCTGACATCGAAAATATATATACAGGGTGCATCAAAATATAGCGCTGCAGAAGACAAAATAACACTTCGATTTCAGAAAAATTTATAAGTTTGATAGAATTAGGTAGTTTCTCTTGTGTTACGTAAAAATACGCATATGTGATCCTCGGGTGTCATATGCAAGCAACCTAGTGGTGTGTCAGTGTAGGGAAATGCAGTGAAATATGCGTTATTTAAAAAAAAAAAAGAATAAAGTAGTAACAAACATGGTACAGGATAAGGTACTTTTTTTCAACCATAGGGACCCGGGTTTGCGACCGCCATGAGAGAAGTGCTGGTACTCGAGTTTGAGCTTTATTTCGTGAAAATATGTTAAATGGTTCTTAAGATATAGACCAAAATAGATTATAATACACGACAATTAGTAACAATTCAATATGCACATAATGACATATAATATCATGTTAGACGGTTGCCAGCCAACATTTTTACGTGAAATAAGAAAATTAAAAAAAAAATTGAATAGCTCCGTGTTAATTGGAATCAATTTTTGACAGAAGGTGTGCGTCATGTGATATCATTGAAAAGGTAAGGGTTAAAGTCGTTCATGTAGAATATATGTTTCTAACTTCATTATTTTATTTTTATTCTGCTAACTTGTGCTTTTCGTACATATCCTGATGTGTAGAATATGAAAACAACATATTTTGTTCTGACATCGAAAATATATATACAGGGTGCATCAAAATATAGCGCTGCAGAAGACAAAAAAACACTTCGATTTCAGAAAAATATATAAGTTTGATAGAATTAGGTAGTTTCTCTTTGTGTTACGTAAAAATACACATATGTGATCCTCGGGTGTCATATGCAAGCAACCTAGTGGTGTGTCAGTGTAGGGAAATGCAGTGAAATATGCGTTATTTTGAAAAGAAGAATAAAGTAGTAACAAACATGGTAGAGAATAAGGTACTTTGTTTCAGCCATAGGGACCCGGGTTTGCGACCGCTATGAGAGAAGTGCTGGTACTCGAGTTTGAGCTTTATTTCGTGAAAATATGTTAAATGGTTCTTAAGATATAGACCAAAATAGATTATAATACACGACAATTAGTAACAATTCAATATGCACATAATGACATATAATATATTGTTAGACGGTTGCCAGCCAACATTTTTACGTGAAATAAGAAAATTAAAAAAAAATTGAATAGCTCTGTGGTAATTGGAATCAATTTTTGACAGAAGGTGTGCGTCATGTGATCTCATTGAAAAGGTAAGGGTTAAAGTCGTTCATGTAGAATATATGTTTCTAACTTCATTATTTTATTTTTATTCTGCTAATTTGTGCTTTTCGTACATATCCTGATGTGTAGAATATGAAAACAACATACTTTGTTCTGACATCGAAAATATATATACAGGGTGCATCAAAATATAGCGCTGCAGAAGACAAAATAACACTTCGATTTCAGAAAAATTTATAAGTTTGATAGAATTAGGTAGTTTCTCTTTGTGTTACGTAAAAATACACATATGTGATCCTCGGGTGTCATATGCAAGCAACCTAGTGGTGTGTCAGTGTAGGGAAATGCAGTGAAATATGCGTTATTTTGAAAAAAAGAATAAAGTAGTAACAAACGTGGTAGAGAATAAGGTACTTTGTTTCAGCCATAGGGACCCGGGTTTGCGACTGCTAAGAGAGGTGTTGGTACTCGAGTTTGAGCTTTATTTCGTGAAAATATGTTAAATGGTTCTTAAGATATAGACCAAAACAGATTATAATACACGACAATTAGTAACAATTCAATATGCACATAATGACATATAGTATATTGTTAGGCGGTTGCCAGCCAACATTTTTACGTGAAATAAGAAAATTAAAACAAAATTGAATAGCTCCGTGGTAATTGGAATCAATTTTTGACAGAAGGTGTGCGTCATGTGATCTCATTGAAAAGGTAAGGGTTATAGTCGTTCATATAGAATATTTGTTTCTAACTTCATTATTTTATGCTTTTTTGTGCCAATTTGTGCCTTTCGTACCTATCCTGATGTGTAGAATATGAAAACATTTTTTTTGTTCTAACATTGAAAATATATATACAGGGCGCATCAAAATATAGCGCTGCAGAAGACAAAATAACACTTCGATTTCAGAAAAATTTATAAGTTTGATAGAATTAGGTAGTTTCTCTTGTGTTACGTAAAAATACGCATATGTGATCCTCGGGTGTCATATGCAAGCAACCTAGTGGTGTGTCAGTGTAGGGAAATGCAGTGAAATATGCGTTATTTTGAAAAAAAGAATAAAGTAGTAACAAACATGGTAGAGAATAAGGTACTTTGTTTCAGCCATAGGGACCCGGGTTTGCGACCGCTATGAGAGAAGTGCTGGTACTCGAGTTTGAGCTTTATTTCGTGAAAATATGTTAAATGGTTCTTAAGATATAGACCAAAATAGATTATAATACACGACAATTAGTAACAATTCAATATGCACATAATGACATATAATATATTGTTAGGCGGTTGCCAGCCAACATTTTTACGTGAAATAAGAAAATTAAAACAAAATTGAATAGCTCCGTGGTAATTGGAATCAATTTTTGACAGAAGGTGTGCGTCATGTGATCTCATTGAAAAGGTAAGGGTTAAAGTCGTTCATGTAGAATATATGTTTCTAACTTCATTATTTTATTTTTATTCTGCTAATTTGTGCTTTTCGTACATATCCTGATGTGTAGAATATGAAAACAACATACTTTGTTCTGACATCGAAAATATATATACAGGGTGCATCAAAATATAGCGCTGCAGAAGACAAAATAACACTTCGATTTCAGAAAAATATATAAGTTTGATAGAATTAGGTAGTTTCTCTTTGTGTTACGTAAAAATACGCATATGTGATCCTCGGGTGTCATATGCAAGCAACCTAGTGGTGTGTCAGTGTAGGGAAATGCAGTGAAATATGCGTTATTTTGAAAAAAAGAATAAAGTAGTAACAAACATGGTACAGGATAAGGGAATTTTTTTCAGCCATAGGGACCCGGGTTTGCGACCGCTATGAGAGAAGTGCTGGTACTCGAGTTTGAGCTTTATTTCGTGAAAATATGTTAAATGGTTCTTAAGATATAGACCAAAACAGATTATAATACACGACAATTAGTAACAATTCAATATGCACATAATGACATATAATATATTGTTAGGCGGTTGCCAGCCAACATTTTTACGTGAAATAAGAAAATTAAAAAAAAATTGAATAGCTCTGTGGTAATTGGAATCAATTTTTGACAGAAGGTGTGCGTCATGTGATCTCATTGAAAAGGTAAGGGTTAAAGTCGTTCATGTAGAATATATGTTTCTAACTTCATTATTTTATTTTTATTCTGCTAATTTGTGCTTTTCGTACATATCCTGATGTGTAGAATATGAAAACAACATATTTTGTTCTGACATCGAAAATATATATACAGGGTGCATCAAAATATAGCGCTGCAGAAGACAAAATAACACTTCGATTTCAGAAAAATTTATAAGTTTGATAGAATTAGGTAGTTTCTCTTGTGTTACGTAAAAATACGCATATGTGATCCTCGGGTGTCATATGCAAGCAACCTAGTGGTGTGTCAGTGTAGGGAAATGCAGTGAAATATGCGTTATTTAAAAAAAAAAAAGAATAAAGTAGTAACAAACATGGTACAGGATAAGGTACTTTTTTTCAACCATAGGGACCCGGGTTTGCGACCGCCATGAGAGAAGTGCTGGTACTCGAGTTTGAGCTTTATTTCGTGAAAATATGTTAAATGGTTCTTAAGATATAGACCAAAATAGATTATAATACACGACAATTAGTAACAATTCAATATGCACATAATGACATATAATATCATGTTAGACGGTTGCCAGCCAACATTTTTACGTGAAATAAGAAAATTAAAAAAAAAATTGAATAGCTCCGTGTTAATTGGAATCAATTTTTGACAGAAGGTGTGCGTCATGTGATATCATTGAAAAGGTAAGGGTTAAAGTCGTTCATGTAGAATATATGTTTCTAACTTCATTATTTTATTTTTATTCTGCTAACTTGTGCTTTTCGTACATATCCTGATGTGTAGAATATGAAAACAACATATTTTGTTCTGACATCGAAAATATATATACAGGGTGCATCAAAATATAGCGCTGCAGAAGACAAAAAAACACTTCGATTTCAGAAAAATATATAAGTTTGATAGAATTAGGTAGTTTCTCTTTGTGTTACGTAAAAATACACATATGTGATCCTCGGGTGTCATATGCAAGCAACCTAGTGGTGTGTCAGTGTAGGGAAACGCAGTGAAATATGCGTTATTTTGAAAAGAAGAATAAAGTAGTAACAAACATGGTAGAGAATAAGGTACTTTGTTTCAGCCATAGGGACCCGGGTTTGCGACCGCTATGAGAGAAGTGCTGGTACTCGAGTTTGAGCTTTATTTCGTGAAAATATGTTAAATGGTTCTTAAGATATAGACCAAAATAGATTATAATACACGACAATTAGTAACAATTCAATATGCACATAATGACATATAATATATTGTTAGACGGTTGCCAGCCAACATTTTTACGTGAAATAAGAAAATTAAAAAAAAATTGAATAGCTCTGTGGTAATTGGAATCAATTTTTGACAGAAGGTGTGCGTCATGTGATCTCATTGAAAAGGTAAGGGTTAAAGTCGTTCATGTAGAATATATGTTTCTAACTTCATTATTTTATTTTTATTCTGCTAATTTGTGCTTTTCGTACATATCCTGATGTGTAGAATATGAAAACAACATACTTTGTTCTGACATCGAAAATATATATACAGGGTGCATCAAAATATAGCGCTGCAGAAGACAAAATAACACTTCGATTTCAGAAAAATTTATAAGTTTGATAGAATTAGGTAGTTTCTCTTTGTGTTACGTAAAAATACACATATGTGATCCTCGGGTGTCATATGCAAGCAACCTAGTGGTGTGTCAGTGTAGGGAAATGCAGTGAAATATGCGTTATTTTGAAAAAAAGAATAAAGTAGTAACAAACGTGGTAGAGAATAAGGTACTTTGTTTCAGCCATAGGGACCCGGGTTTGCGACTGCTAAGAGAGGTGTTGGTACTCGAGTTTGAGCTTTATTTCGTGAAAATATGTTAAATGGTTCTTAAGATATAGACCAAAACAGATTATAATACACGACAATTAGTAACAATTCAATATGCACATAATGACATATAGTATATTGTTAGGCGGTTGCCAGCCAACATTTTTACGTGAAATAAGAAAATTAAAACAAAATTGAATAGCTCCGTGGTAATTGGAATCAATTTTTGACAGAAGGTGTGCGTCATGTGATCTCATTGAAAAGGTAAGGGTTATAGTCGTTCATATAGAATATTTGTTTCTAACTTCATTATTTTATGCTTTTTTGTGCCAATTTGTGCCTTTCGTACCTATCCTGATGTGTAGAATATGAAAACATTTTTTTTGTTCTAACATTGAAAATATATATACAGGGCGCATCAAAATATAGCGCTGCAGAAGACAAAATAACACTTCGATTTCAGAAAAATTTATAAGTTTGATAGAATTAGGTAGTTTCTCTTGTGTTACGTAAAAATACGCATATGTGATCCTCGGGTGTCATATGCAAGCAACCTAGTGGTGTGTCAGTGTAGGGAAATGCAGTGAAATATGCGTTATTTTGAAAAAAAGAATAAAGTAGTAACAAACATGGTAGAGAATAAGGTACTTTGTTTCAGCCATAGGGACCCGGGTTTGCGACCGCTATGAGAGAAGTGCTGGTACTCGAGTTTGAGCTTTATTTCGTGAAAATATGTTAAATGGTTCTTAAGATATAGACCAAAATAGATTATAATACACGACAATTAGTAACAATTCAATATGCACATAATGACATATAATATATTGTTAGACGGTTGCCAGCCAACATTTTTACGTGAAATAAGAAAATTAAAAAAAAAATTGAATAGCTCTGTGGTAATTGGAATCAATTTTTGACAGAAGGTGTGCGTCATGTGATCTCATTGAAAAGGTAAGGGTTAAAGTCGTTCATGTAGAATATATGTTTCTAACTTTATTATTTTATTTTTATTCTGCTAATTTGTGCTTTTCGTACATATCCTGATGTGTAGAATATGAAAACAACATACTTTGTTCTGACATCGAAAATATATATACAGGGTGCATCAAAATATAGCGCTGCAGAAGACAAAATAACACTTCGATTTCAGAAAAATTTATAAGTTTGATAGAATTAGGTAGTTTCTCTTTGTGTTACGTAAAAATACACATATGTGATCCTCGGGTGTCATATGCAAGCAACCTAGTGGTGTGTCAGTGTAGGGAAATGCAGTGAAATATGCGTTATTTTGAAAAAAAGCATAAAGTAGTAACAAACGTGGTAGAGAATAAGGTACTTTGTTTCAGCCATAGGGACCCGGGTTTGCGACCGCTAAGAGAGGTGTTGGTACTCGAGTTTGAGCTTTATTTCGTGAAAATATGTTAAATGGTTCTTAAGATATAGACCAAAACAGATTATAATACACGACAATTAGTAACAATTCAATATGCACATAATGACATATAATATATTGTTAGGCGGTTGCCAGCCAACATTTTTACGTGAAATAAGAAAATTAAAACAAAATTGAATAGCTCCGTGGTAATTGGAATCAATTTTTGACAGAAGGTGTGCGTAATGTGATCTCATTGAAAAGGTAAGGGTTATAGTCGTTCATATAGAATATTTGTTTCTAACTTCATTATTTTATGCTTTTTTGTGCCAATTTGTGCCTTTCGTACCTATCCTGATGTGTAGAATATGAAAACATTTTTTTTGTTCTAACATTGAAAATATATATACAGGGCGCATCAAAATATAGCGCTGCAGAAGACAAAATAACACTTCGATTTCAGAAAAATATATAAGTTTGATAGAATTAGGTAGTTTCTCTTTGTGTTACGTAAAAATACGCATATGTGATCCTCGGGTGTCATATGCAAGCAACCTAGTGGTGTGTCAGTGTAGGGAAATGCAGTGAAATATGCGTTATTTTGAAAAAAAGAATAAATTAGTAACAAACATGGTAGAGAATAAGGTACTTTGTTTCAGCCATAGGGACTCGGGTTTGCGACCGCCATGAGAGAAGTGCTGGTACTCGAGTTTGAGCTTTATTTCGTGAAAATATGTTAAATGGTTCTTAAGATATAGACCAAAATAGATTATAATACACGACAATTAGTAACAATTCAATATGCACATAATGACATATAATATATTGTTAGACGGTTGCCAGCCAACATTTTTACGTGAAATAAGAAAATTAAAAAAAAACTGAATAGCTCTGTGGTAATTGGAATCAATTTTTGACAGAAGGTGTGCGTCATGTGATCTCATTGAAAAGGTAAGGGTTAAAGTCGTTCATGTAGAATATATGTTTCTAACTTCATTATTTTATTTTTATTCTGCTAATTTGTGCTTTTCGTACATATCCTGATGTGTAGAATATGAAAACAACATACTTTGTTCTGACATCGAAAATATATATACAGGGTGCATAAAATATAGCGCTGCAGAAGACAAAATAACACTTCGATTCAGAAAAATTTATAAGTTTGATAGAATTAGGTAGTTTCTCTTTGTGTTACGTAAAAATACGCATATGTGATCCTCGGGTGTCATATGCAAGCAACCTAGTGGTGTGTCAGTGTAGGGAAATGCAGTGAAATATGCGTTATTTAAAAAAAAAGAATAAAGTAGTAACAAACATGGTACAGGATAAGGTACTTTTTTTCAACCATAGGGACCCGGGTTTGCGACCGCTATGAGAGAAGTGCTGGTACTCGAGTTTGAGCTTTATTTCGTGAAAATATGTTAAATGGTTCTTAAGATATAGACCAAAATAGATTATAATACACGACAATTAGTAACAATTCAATATGCACATAATGACATATAATATATTGTTAGGCGGTTGCCAGCCAACATTTTTACGTGAAATAAGAAAATTAAAACAAAATTGAATAGCTCCGTGGTAATTGGAATCAATTTTTGACAGAAGGTGTGCGTCATGTGATCTCGTTGAAAAGGTAAGGGTTAAAGTCGTTCATGTAGAATATATGTTTCTAACTTCATTATTTTATTTTTATTCTGCTAATTTGTGCTTTTCGTACATATCCTGATGTGTAGAATATGAAAACAACATACTTTGTTCTGACATCGAAAATATATATACAGGGTGCATCAAAATATAGCGCTGCAGAAGACAAAATAACACTTCGATTTCAGAAAAATATATAAGTTTGATATAATTAGGTAGTTTCTCTTTGTGTTACGTAAAAATACGCATATGTGATCCTCGGGTGTCATATGCAAGCAACCTAGTGGTGTGTCAGTGTAGGGAAATGCAGTGAAATATGCGTTATTTAAAAAAAAAAGAATAAAGTAGTAACAAACATGGTACAGGATAAGGGAATTTTTTTCAGCCATAGGGACCCGGGTTTGCGACCGCTATGAGAGAAGTGCTGGTACTCGAGTTTGAGCTTTATTTCGTGAAAATATGTTAAATGGTTCTTAAGATATAGACCAAAACCGATTATAATACACGACAATTAGTAACAATTCAATATGCACATAATGACATATAATATATTGTTAGGCGGTTGCCAGCCAACATTTTTACGTGAAATAAGAAAATTAAAAAAAAATTGAATAGCTCCTTGGTAATTGGAATCAATTTTTGACAGAAGGTGTGCGTCATGTGATCTCATTGAAAAGGTAAGGGTTAAAGTCGTTCATGTAGAATATATGTTTCTAACTTCATTATTTTATTTTTATTCTGCTAATTTGTGCTTTTCGTACATATCCTGATGTGTAGAATATGAAAACAACATATTTTGTTCTGACATCGAAAATATATATACAGGGTGCATCAAAATATAGCGCTGCAGAAGACAAAATAACACTTCGATTTCAGAAAAATTTATAAGTTTGATAGAATTAGGTAGTTTCTCTTGTGTTACGTAAAAATACGCATATGTGATCCTCGGGTGTCATATGCAAGCAACCTAGTGGTGTGTCAGTGTAGGGAAATGCAGTGAAATATGCGTTATTTAAAAAAAAATAGAATAAAGTAGTAACAAACATGGTACAGGATAAGGTACTTTTTTTCAACCATAGGGACCCGGGTTTGCGACCGCCATGAGAGAAGTGCTGGTACTCGAGTTTGAGCTTTATTTCGTGAAAATATGTTAAATGGTTCTTAAGATATAGACCAAAATAGATTATAATACACGACAATTAGTAACAATTCAATATGCACATAATGACATATAATATATTGTTAGACGGTTGCCAGCCAACATTTTTACGTGAAATAAGAAAATTAAAACAAAATTGAATAGCTCCCTGGTAATTTGAATCAATTTTTGACAGAAGGTGTGCGTCATGTGATCTCATTGAAAAGGTAAGGGTTAAAGTCGTTCATGTAGAATATATGTTTCTAACTTCATTATTTTATTTTTATTCTGCTAATTTGTGCTTTTCGTACATATCCTGATGTGTAGAATATGAAAACAACATACTTTGTTCTGACATCGAAAATATATATACAGGGTGCATAAAATATAGCGCTGCAGAAGACAAAATAACACTTCGATTTCAGAAAAATATATAAGTTTGATAGAATTAGGTAGTTTCTCTTTACGTAAACTACCTAATTGTTACGTAAAAATACGCATATGTGATCCTCGGGTGTCATATGCAAGCAACCTAGTGGTGTGTCAGTGTAGGGAAATGCAGTGAAATGTGCGTTATTTTGAAAAAAAGATTAAAGTAGTAACAAACATGGTACAGGATAAGGGAATTTTTTTCAGCCATAGGGACCCGGGTTTGCGACCGCTATGAGAGAAGTGCTGGTACTCGAGTTTGAGCTTTATTTCGTGAAAATATGTTAAATGGTTCTTAAGATATAGACCAAAATAGATTATAATACACGACAATTAGTAACAATTCAATATGCACATAATGACATATAATATATTGTTAGGCGGTTGCCAGCCAACATTTTTACGTGAAATAAGAAAATTAAAACAAAATTGAATAGCTCCGTGGTAATTGGAATCAATTTTTGACAGAAGGTGTGCGTCATGTGATCTCATTGAAAAGGTAAGGGTTAAAGTCGTTCATGTAGAATATATGTTTCTAACTTCATTATTTTATTTTTATTCTGCTAATTTGTGCTTTTCGTACATATCCTGATGTGTAGAATATGAAAACAACATACTTTGTTCTGACATCGAAAATATATATACAGGGTGCATCAAAATATAGCACTGCAGAAGACAAAATAACACTTCGATTTCAGAAAAATTTATAAGTTTGATAGAATTAGGTAGTTTCTCTTGTGTTACGTAAAAATACGCATATGTGATCCTCGGGTGTCATATGCAAGCAACCTAGTGGTGTGCAGTGTAGGGAAATGCAGTGAAATATGCGTTATTTAAAAAAAAAGAATAAAGTAGTAACAAACATGGTACAGGATAAGGTACTTTTTTTCAACCATAGGGACCCGGGTTTGCGACCGCTATGAGAGAAGTGCTGGTACTCGAGTTTGAGCTTTATTTCGTGAAAATATGTTAAATGGTTCTTAAGATATAGACCAAAATAGATTATAATACACGACAATTAGTAACAATTCAATATGCACATAATGACATATAATATCATGTTAGACGGTTGCCAGCCAACATTTTTACGTGAAATAAGAAAATTAAAAAAAAAATTGAATAGCTCCGTGTTAATTGGAATCAATTTTTGACAGAAGGTGTGCGTCATGTGATATCATTGAAAAGGTAAGGGTTAAAGTCGTTCATGTAGAATATATGTTTCTAACTTCATTATTTTATTTTTATTCTGCTAATTTGTGCTTTTCGTACATATCCTGATGTGTAGAATATGAAAACAACATATTTTGTTCTGACATCGAAAATATATATACAGGGTGCATCAAAATATAGCGCTGCAGAAGACAAAATAACACTTCGATTTCAGAAAAATATATAAGTTTGATAGAATTAGGTAGTTTCTCTTTGTGTTACGTAAAAATACACATATGTGATCCTCGGGTGTCATATGCAAGCAACCTAGTGGTGTGTCAGTGTAGGGAAATGCAGTGAAATATGCGTTATTTTGAAAAGAAGAATAAAGTAGTAACAAACATGGTATAGAATAAGGTACTTTGTTTCAGCCATAGGGACCCGGGTTTGCGACCGCTATGAGAGAAGTGCTGGTACTCGAGTTTGAGCTTTATTTCGTGAAAATATGTTAAATGGTTCTTAAGATATAGACCAAAACAGATTATAATACACGACAATTAGTAACAATTCAATATGCACATAATGACATATAATATATTGTTAGGCGGTTGCCAGCCAACATTTTTACGTGAAATAAGAAAATTAAAACAAAATTGAATAGCTCCGTGGTAATTGGAATCAATTTTTGACAGAAGGTGTGCGTCATGTGATCTCATTGAAAAGGTAAGGGTTAAAGTCGTTCATGTAGAATATATGTTTCTAACTTCATTATTTTATTTTTATTCTGCTAATTTGTGCTTTTCGTACATATCCTGATGTGTAGAATATGAAAACAACATACTTTGTTCTGACATCGAAAATATATATACAGGGTGCATAAAATATAGCGCTGCAGAAGACAAAATAACACTTCGATTTCAGAAAAATTTATAAGTTTGATAGAATTAGGTAGTTTCTCTTTGTGTTACGTAAAAATACGCATATGTGATCCTCGGGTGTCATATGCAAGCAACCTAGTGGTGTGTCAGTGTAGGGAAATGCAGTGAAATATGCGTTATTTAAAAAAAAAAAAAGTAGTAACAAACATGGTACAGGATAAGGTACTTTTTTTCAACCATAGGGACCCGGGTTTGCGACCGCTATGAGAGAAGTGCTGGTACTCGAGTTTGAGCTTTATTTCGTGAAAATATGTTAAATGGTTCTTAAGATATAGACCAAAATAGATTATAATACACGACAATTAGTAACAATTCAATATGCACATAATGACATATAATATCATGTTAGACGGTTGCCAGCCAACATTTTTACGTGAAATAAGAAAATTAAAAAAAAATTGAATAGCTCTATGGTAATTGGAATCAATTTTTGACAGAAGGTGTGCGTCATGTGATATCATTGAAAAGGTAAGGGTTAAAGTCGTTCATGTAGAATATATGTTTCTAACTTCATTATTTTATTTTTATTCTGCTAATTTGTGCTTTTCGTACATATCCTGATGTGTAGAATATGAAAACAACATATTTTGTTCTGACATCGAAAATATATATACAGGGTGCATCAAAATATAGCGCTGCAGAAGACAAAATAACACTTCGATTTCAGAAAAATATATAAGTTGGATAGAATTAGGTAGTTTCTCTTTGTGTTACGTAAAAATACACATATGTGATCCTCGGGTGTCATATGCAAGCAACCTAGTGGTGTGTCAGTGTAGGGAAATGCAGTGAAATATGCGTTATTTTGAAAAGAAGAATAAAGTAGTAACAAACATGGTAGAGAATAAGGTACTTTGTTTCAGCCATAGGGACCCGGGTTTGCGACCGCTATGAGAGAAGTGCTGGTACTCGAGTTTGAGCTTTATTTCGTGAAAATATGTTAAATGGTTCTTAAGATATAGACCAAAATAGATTATAATACACGACAATTAGTAACAATTCAATATGCACATAATGACATATAATATATTGTTAGGCGGTTGCCAGCCAACATTTTTACGTGAAATAAGAAAATTAAAACAAAATTGAATAGCTCCCTGGTAATTTGAATCAATTTTTGACAGAAGGTGTGCGTCATGTGATCTCATTGAAAAGGTAAGGGTTAAAGTCGTTCATGTAGAATATATGTTTCTAACTTCATTATTTTATTTTTATTCTGCTAATTTGTGCTTTTCGTACATATCCTGATGTGTAGAATATGAAAACAACATACTTTGTTCTGACATCGAAAATATATATACAGGGTGCATCAAAATATAGCGCTGCAGAAGACAAAATAACACTTCGATTTCAGAAAAATTTATAAGTTTGATAGAATTAGGTAGTTTCTCTTTGTGTTACGTAAAAATACACATATGTGATCCTCGGGTGTCATATGCAAGCAACCTAGTGGTGTGTCAGTGTAGGGAAATGCAGTGAAATATGCGTTATTTTGAAAAAAAGAATAAAGTAGTAACAAACATGGTACAGGATAACGTACTTTTTTCAGCCATAGGGACCCGGGTTTGCGACCGCTATGAGAGAAGTGCTGGTACTCGAGTTTGAGCTTTATTTCGTGAAAATATGTTAAATGGTTCTTAAGATATAGACCAAAACAGATTATAATACACGACAATTAGTAACAATTCAATATGCACATAATGACATATAATATATAGTTAGGCGGTTGCCAGCCAACATTTTTACGTGAAATAAGAAAATTAAAACAAAATTGAATAGCTCCGTGGTAATTGGAATCAATTTTTGACAGAAGGTGTGCGTCATGTGATCTCATTGAAAAGGTAAGGGTTATAGTCGTTCATATAGAATATTTGTTTCTAACTTCATTATTTTATGCTCTTTCTGCCAATTTGTGCCTTTCGTACCTATCCTGATGTGTAGAATATGAAAACATTTTTTTTTGTTCTAACATTGAAAATATATATACAGGGCGCATCAAAATATAGCGCTGCAGAAGACAAAATAACACTTCGATTTCAGAAAAATATATAAGTTTGATAGAATTAGGTAGTTTCTCTTTGTGTTACGTAAAAATACGCATATGTGATCCTCGGGTGTCATATGCAAGCAACCTAGTGGTGTGTCAGTGTAGGGAAATGCAGTGAAATATGCGTTATTTTGAAAAAAAGAATAAAGTAGTAACAAACATGGTACAGGATAAGGGAATTTTTTTCAGCCATAGGGACCCGGGTTTGCGACCGCTATGAGAGAAGTGCTGGTACTCGAGTTTGAGCTTTATTTCGTGAAAATATGTTAAATGGTTCTTAAGATATAGACCAAAATAGATTATAATACACGACAATTAGTAACAATTCAATATGCACATAATGACATATAATATATTGTTAGGCGGTTGCCAGCCAACATTTTTACGTGAAATAAGAAAATTAAAACAAAATTGAATAGCTCCGTAGTAATTGGAATCAATTTTTGACAGAAGGTGTGCGTCATGTGATCTCATTGAAAAGGTAAGGGTTATAGTCGTTCATATAGAATATTTGTTTCTAACTTCATTATTTTATGCTTTTTTTGTGCCAATTTGTGCCTTTCGTACCTATCCTGATGTGTAGAATATGAAAACATTTTTTTTGTTCTAACATTGAAAATATATATACAGGGCGCATCAAAATATAGCGCTGCAGAAGACAAAATAACACTTCGATTTCAGAAAAATTTATAAGTTTGATAGAATTAGGTAGTTTCTCTTGTGTTACGTAAAAATACGCATATGTGATCCTCGGGTGTCATATGCAAGCAACCTAGTGGTGTGTCAGTGTAGGGAAATGCAGTGAAATATGCGTTATTTAAAAAAAAAGAATAAAGTAGTAACAAACATGGTACAGGATAAGGTACTTTTTTTCAACCATAGGGACCCGGGTTTGCGACCGCTATGAGAGAAGTGCTGGTACTCGAGTTTGAGCTTTATTTCGTGAAAATATGTTAAATGGTTCTTAAGATATAGACCAAAATAGATTATAATACACGACAATTAGTAACAATTCAATATGCACATAATGACATATAATATATAGTTAGGCGGTTGCCAGCCAACATTTTTACGTGAAATAAGAAAATTAAAACAAAATTGAATAGCTCCGTGGTAATTGGAATCAATTTTTGACAGAAGGTGTGCGTCATGTGATCTCATTGAAAAGGTAAGGGTTATAGTCGTTCATATAGAATATTTGTTTCTAACTTCATTATTTTATGCTCTTTCTGCCAATTTGTGCCTTTCGTACCTATCCTGATGTGTAGAATATGAAAACATTTTTTTTTGTTCTAACATTGAAAATATATATACAGGGCGCATCAAAATATAGCGCTGCAGAAGACAAAATAACACTTCGATTTCAGAAAAATATATAAGTTTGATAGAATTAGGTAGTTTCTCTTTGTGTTACGTAAAAATACGCATATGTGATCCTCGGGTGTCATATGCAAGCAACCTAGTGGTGTGTCAGTGTAGGGAAATGCAGTGAAATATGCGTTATTTTGAAAAAAAGAATAAAGTAGTAACAAACATGGTACAGGATAAGGTACCTTTTTTCAGCCATAGGGACCCGGGTTTACGACCTCTATGAGAGAAATGCTGGTACTCGAGTTTGAGCTTTATTTCGTGAAAATATGTTAAATGGTTCTTAAGATATAGAAAAAAACAGATTATAATACACGACAATTAGTAACAATTCAATATGCACATAATGACATATAATATATTGTTAGGCGGTTGCCAGCCAACATTTTTACGTGAAATAAGAAAATTAAAACAAAATTGAATAGCTCCGTGGTAATTGGAATCAATTTTTGACAGAAGGTGTGCGTCATGTGATCTCATAGAAAAGGTAAGGGTTATAGTCGTTCATATAGAATATTTGTTTCTAACTTCATTATTTTATGCTTTTTCTGCTAATTTGTGCCTTTCGTACCTATCCTGATGTGTAGAATATGAAAACATTTTTTTGTTCTAACATTGAAAATATATATACAGGGTGCATCAAAATAACCCGTTGCAGAAGACAAGATAACACTTCGATTTCAGAAAAATATATATGTTTGATAGAATTAGGTAGTTTCTCTTTGTGTTACGTAAAAATACGCATATGTGATCCTCGGGTGTCATATGCAAGCAACCTAGTGGTGTGTCAGTGTAGGGAAATGCAGTGAAATATTCGTTATTTTGAAAAAAAGAATAAAGTAGTAACAAACATGGTACAGGATAACGTACTTTTTTTCAGCCATAGGGACCCGGGTTTGCGACCGCTATGAGAGAAGTGCTGGTACTCGAGTTTGAGCTTTATTTCGTGAAAATATGTTAAATGGTTCTTAAGATATAGACCAAAACAGATTATAATACACGACAATTAGTAACAATTCAATATGCACATAATGACATATAATATATTGTTAGGCGGTTGCCAGCCAACATTTTTACGTGAAATAAGAAAATTAAAACAAAATTGAATAGCTCCGTGGTAATTGGAATCAATTTTTGACAGAAGGTGTGCGTCATGTGATCTCATTGAAAAGGTAAGGGTTAAAGTCGTTCATGTAGAATATATGTTTCTAACTTCATTATTTTATTTTTATTCTGCTAATTTGTGCATTTCGTACATATCCTGATGTGTAGAATATGAAAACAACATATTTTGTTCTGACATCGAAAATATATATACAGGGTGCATCAAAATATAGCGCTGCAGAGGACAAAATAACACTTCGATTTCAGAAAAATATATAAGTTTGATAGAATTAGGTAGTTTCTCTTTGTGTTACGTAAAAATACGCATATGTGATCCTCGGGTGTCATATGCAAGCAACCTAGTGGTGTGTCAGTGTAGGGAAATGCAGTGAAATATTCGTTATTTTGAAAAAAAGAATAAAGTAGTAACAAACATGGTACAGGATAACGTACTTTTTTTCAGCCATAGGGATTTGGGTTTGCGACCGCTATGAGAGAAGTGCTGGTACTCGAGTTTGAGCTTTATTTCGTGAAAATATGTTAAATGGTTCTTAAGATATAGACCAAAACAGATTATAATACACGACAATTAGTAACAATTCAATATGCACATAATGACATATAATATATTGTTAGGCGGTTGCCAGCCAACATTTTTACGTGAAATAAGAAAATTAAAACAAAATTGAATAGCTCCGTGGTAATTGGAATCAATTTTTGACAGAAGGTGTGCGTCATGTGATCTCATTGAAAAGGTAAGGGTTAAAGTCCTTCATGTAGAATATATGTTTCTAACTTCATTATTTTATTTTTATTCTGCTAATTTGTGCATTTCGTACATATCCTGATGTGTAGAATATGAAAACAACATATTTTGTTCTGACATCGAAAATATATATACAGGGTGCATCAAAATATAGCGCTGCAGATGACAAAATAACACTTCGATTTCAGAAAAATATATGTTTGATAGAATTAGGTAGTTTCTCTTTGTGTTACGTAAAAATACGCATATGTGATCCTCGGGTGTCATATGCAAGCAACCTAGTGGTGTGTCAGTGTAGGGAAATGCAGTGAAATATGCGTTATTTTGAAAACAAGAATAAAGTAGTAACAAACATGGTACAGGATAACGTACTTTTTTTCAGCCATAGGGATTTGGGTTTTCGACCGCTATGAGAGAAGTGCTGGTACTCGAGTTTGAGCTTTATTTCGTGAAAATATGTTAAATGGTTCTTAAGATATAGACCAAAACAGATTATAATACACGACAATTAGTAACAAATCAATATGCAAATAATGACATATAATATATTGTTAGGCGGTTGCCAGCCAACATTTTTACGTGAAATAAGAAAATTAAAACAAAATTGAATAGCTCCGTGGTAATTGGAATCAATTTTTGACAGAAGGTGTGCGTAATGTGATCTCATTGAAAAGGTAAGGGTTATAGTCGTTCATATAGAATATTTGTTTCTAACTTCATTATTTTATGCTTTTTTGTGCCAATTTGTGCCTTTCGTACCTATCCTGATGTGTAGAATATGAAAACATTTTTTTTGTTCTAACATTGAAAATATATATACAGGGCGCATCAAAATATAGCGCTGCAGAAGACAAAATAACACTTCGATTTCAGAAAAATATATAAGTTTGATAGAATTAGGTAGTTTCTCTTTGTGTTACGTAAAAATACGCATATGTGATCCTCGGGTGTCATATGCAAGCAACCTAGTGGTGTGTCAGTGTAGGGAAATGCAGTGAAATATGCGTTATTTTGAAAAAAAGAATAAAGTAGTAACAAACATGGTAGAGAATAAGGTACTTTGTTTCAGCCATAGGGACCCGGGTTTGCGACCGCCATGAGAGAAGTGCTGGTACTCGAGTTTGAGCTTTATTTCGTGAAAATATGTTAAATGGTTCTTAAGATATAGACCAAAATAGATTATAATACACGACAATTAGTAACAATTCAATATGCACATAATGACATATAATATATTGTTAGACGGTTGCCAGCCAACATTTTTACGTGAAATAAGAAAATTAAAAAAAAACTGAATAGCTCTGTGGTAATTGGAATCAATTTTTGACAGAAGGTGTGCGTCATGTGATCTCATTGAAAAGGTAAGGGTTAAAGTCGTTCATGTAGAATATATGTTTCTAACTTCATTATTTTATTTTTATTCTGCTAATTTGTGCTTTTCGTACATATCCTGATGTGTAGAATATGAAAACAACATACTTTGTTCTGACATCGAAAATATATATACAGGGTGCATAAAATATAGCGCTGCAGAAGACAAAATAACACTTCGATTCAGAAAAATTTATAAGTTTGATAGAATTAGGTAGTTTCTCTTTGTGTTACGTAAAAATACGCATATGTGATCCTCGGGTGTCATATGCAAGCAACCTAGTGGTGTGTCAGTGTAGGGAAATGCAGTGAAATATGCGTTATTTAAAAAAAAAGAATAAAGTAGTAACAAACATGGTACAGGATAAGGTACTTATTTTCAACCATAGGGACCCGGGTTTGCGACCGCTATGAGAGAAGTGCTGGTACTCGAGTTTGAGCTTTATTTCGTGAAAATATGTTAAATGGTTCTTAAGATATAGACCAAAACCGATTATAATACACGACAATTAGTAACAATTCAATATGCACATAATGACATATAATATATTGTTAGGCGGTTGCCAGCCAACATTTTTACGTGAAATAAGAAAATTAAAAAAAAATTGAATAGCTCCTTGGTAATTGGAATCAATTTTTGACAGAAGGTGTGCGTCATGTGATCTCATTGAAAAGGTAAGGGTTAAAGTCGTTCATGTAGAATATATGTTTCTAACTTCATTATTTTATTTTTATTCTGCTAATTTGTGCTTTTCGTACATATCCTGATGTGTAGAATATGAAAACAACATACTTTGTTCTGACATCGAAAATATATATACAGGGTGCATCAAAATATAGCGCTGCAGAAGACAAAATAACACTTCGATTTCAGAAAAATATATAAGTTTGATAGAATTAGGTAGTTTCTCTTTGTGTTACGTAAAAATACGCATATGTGATCCTCGGGTGTCATATGCAAGCAACCTAGTGGTGTGTCAGTGTAGGGAAATGCAGTGAAATATGCGTTATTTTGAAAAAAAGAATAAAGTAGTAACAAACATGGTACAGGATAAGGGAATTTTTTTCAGCCATAGGGACCCGGGTTTGCGACCGCTATGAGAGAAGTGCTGGTACTCGAGTTTGAGCTTTATTTCGTGAAAATATGTTAAATGGTTCTTAAGATATAGACCAAAACCGATTATAATACACGACAATTAGTAACAATTCAATATGCACATAATGACATATAATATATTGTTAGGCGGTTGCCAGCCAACATTTTTACGTGAAATAAGAAAATTAAAAAAAAATTGAATAGCTCCTTGGTAATTGGAATCAATTTTTGACAGAAGGTGTGCGTCATGTGATCTCATTGAAAAGGTAAGGGTTAAAGTCGTTCATGTAGAATATATGTTTCTAACTTCATTATTTTATTTTTATTCTGCTAATTTGTGCTTTTCGTACATATCCTGTTGTGTAGAATATGAAAACAACATATTTTGTTCTGACATCGAAAATATATATACAGGGTGCATCAAAATATAGCGCTGCAGAAGACAAAATAACACTTCGATTTCAGAAAAATTTATAAGTTTGATAGAATTAGGTAGTTTCTCTTGTGTTACGTAAAAATACGCATATGTGATCCTCGGGTGTCATATGCAAGCAACCTAGTGGTGTGTCAGTGTAGGGAAATGCAGTGAAATATGCGTTATTTAAAAAAAAATAGAATAAAGTAGTAACAAACATGGTACAGGATAAGGTACTTTTTTTCAACCATAGGGACCCGGGTTTGCGACCGCCATGAGAGAAGTGCTGGTACTCGAGTTTGAGCTTTATTTCGTGAAAATATGTTAAATGGTTCTTAAGATATAGACCAAAATAGATTATAATACACGACAATTAGTAACAATTCAATATGCACATAATGACATATAATATCATGTTAGACGGTTGCCAGCCAACATTTTTACGTGAAATAAGAAAATTAAAAAAAAATTGAATAGCTCCGAGTTAATTGGAATCAATTTTTGACAGAAGGTGTGCGTCATGTGATATCATTGAAAAGGTAAGGGTTAAAGTCGTTCATGTAGAATATATGTTTCTAACTTCATTATTTTATTTTTATTCTGCTAATTTGTGCTTTTCGTACATATCCTGATGTGTAGAATATGAAAACAACATATTTTGTTCTGACATCGAAAATATATATACAGGGTGCATCAAAATATAGCGCTGCAGAAGACAAAAAAACACTTCGATTTCAGAAAAATATATAAGTTTGATAGAATTAGGTAGTTTCTCTTTGTGTTACGTAAAAATACACATATGTGATCCTCGGGTGTCATATGCAAGCAACCTAGTGGTGTGTCAGTGTAGGGAAATGCAGTGAAATATGCGTTATTTTGAAAAGAAGAATAAAGTAGTAACAAACATGGTAGAGAATAAGGTACTTTGTTTCAGCCATAGGGACCCGGGTTTGCGACCGCTATGAGAGAAGTGCTGGTACTCGAGTTTGAGCTTTATTTCGTGAAAATATGTTAAATGGTTCTTAAGATATAGACCAAAATAGATTATAATACACGACAATTAGTAACAATTCAATATGCACATAATGACATATAATATATTGTTAGACGGTTGCCAGCCAACATTTTTACGTGAAATAAGAAAATTAAAACAAAATTGAATAGCTCCCTGGTAATTTGAATCAATTTTTGACAGAAGGTGTGCGTCATGTGATCTCATTGAAAAGGTAAGGGTTAAAGTCGTTCATGTAGAATATATGTTTCTAACTTCATTATTTTATTTTTATTCTGCTAATTTGTGCTTTTCGTACATATCCTGATGTGTAGAATATGAAAACAACATACTTTGTTCTGACATCGAAAATATATATACAGGGTGCATCAAAATATAGCGCTGCAGAAGACAAAATAACACTTCGATTTCAGAAAAATATATAAGTTTGATAGAATTAGGTAGTTTCTCTTTACGTAAACTACCTAATTGTTACGTAAAAATACGCATATGTGATCCTCGGGTGTCATATGCAAGCAACCTAGTGGTGTGTCAGTGTAGGGAAATGCAGTGAAATGTGCGTTATTTTGAAAAAAAGATTAAAGTAGTAACAAACATGGTACAGGATAAGGGAATTTTTTTCAGCCATAGGGACCCGGGTTTGCGACCGCTATGAGAGAAGTGCTGGTACTCGAGTTTGAGCTTTATTTCGTGAAAATATGTTAAATGGTTCTTAAGATATAGACCAAAATAGATTATAATACACGACAATTAGTAACAATTCAATATGCACATAATGACATACAATATATTGTTAGGCGGTTGCCAGCCAACATTTTTACGTGAAATAAGAAAATTAAAACAAAATTGAATAGCTCCGTGGTAATTGGAATCAATTTTTGACAGAAGGTGTGCGTCATGTGATCTCATTGAAAAGGTAAGGGTTAAAGTCGTTCATGTAGAATATATGTTTCTAACTTCATTATTTTATTTTTATTCTGCTAATTTGTGCTTTTCGTACATATCCTGATGTGTAGAATATGAAAACAACATACTTTGTTCTGACATCGAAAATATATATACAGGGTGCATCAAAATATAGCACTGCAGAAGACAAAATAACACTTCGATTTCAGAAAAATTTATAAGTTTGATAGAATTAGGTAGTTTCTCTTGTGTTACGTAAAAATACGCATATGTGATCCTCGGGTGTCATATGCAAGCAACCTAGTGGTGTGCAGTGTAGGGAAATGCAGTGAAATATGCGTTATTTAAAAAAAAAGAATAAAGTAGTAACAAACATGGTACAGGATAAGGTACTTTTTTTCAACCATAGGGACCCGGGTTTGCGACCGCTATGAGAGAAGTGCTGGTACTCGAGTTTGAGCTTTATTTCGTGAAAATATGTTAAATGGTTCTTAAGATATAGACCAAAATAGATTATAATACACGACAATTAGTAACAATTCAATATGCACATAATGACATATAATATCATGTTAGACGGTTGCCAGCCAACATTTTTACGTGAAATAAGAAAATTAAAAAAAAATTGAATAGCTCCGTGTTAATTGGAATCAATTTTTGACAGAAGGTGTGCGTCATGTGATATCATTGAAAAGGTAAGGGTTAAAGTCGTTCATGTAGAATATATGTTTCTAACTTCATTATTTTATTTTTATTCTGCTAATTTGTGCTTTTCGTACATATCCTGATGTGTAGAATATGAAAACAACATATTTTGTTCTGACATCGAAAATATATATACAGGGTGCATCAAAATATAGCGCTGCAGAAGACAAAATAACACTTCGATTTCAGAAAAATATATAAGTTTGATAGAATTAGGTAGTTTCTCTTTGTGTTACGTAAAAATACACATATGTGATCCTCGGGTGTCATATGCAAGCAACCTAGTGGTGTGTCAGTGTAGGGAAATGCAGTGAAATATGCGTTATTTTGAAAAGAAGAATAAAGTAGTAACAAACATGGTATAGAATAAGGTACTTTGTTTCAGCCATAGGGACCCGGGTTTGCGACCGCTATGAGAGAAGTGCTGGTACTCGAGTTTGAGCTTTATTTCGTGAAAATATGTTAAATGGTTCTTAAGATATAGACCAAAACAGATTATAATACACGACAATTAGTAACAATTCAATATGCACATAATGACATATAATATATTGTTAGGCGGTTGCCAGCCAACATTTTTACGTGAAATAAGAAAATTAAAACAAAATTGAATAGCTCCGTGGTAATTGGAATCAATTTTTGACAGAAGGTGTGCGTCATGTGATCTCATTGAAAAGGTAAGGGTTAAAGTCGTTCATGTAGAATATATGTTTCTAACTTCATTATTTTATTTTTATTCTGCTAATTTGTGCTTTTCGTACATATCCTGATGTGTAGAATATGAAAACAACATACTTTTTTCTGACATCGAAAATATATATACAGGGTGCATAAAATATAGCGCTGCAGAAGACAAAATAACACTTCGATTTCAGAAAAATTTATAAGTTTGATAGAATTAGGTAGTTTCTCTTTGTGTTACGTAAAAATACGCATATGTGATCCTCGGGTGTCATATGCAAGCAACCTAGTGGTGTGTCAGTGTAGGGAAATGCAGTGAAATATGCGTTATTTAAAAAAAAAAAAAGTAGTAACAAACATGGTACAGGATAAGGTACTTTTTTTCAACCATAGGGACCCGGGTTTGCGACCGCTATGAGAGAAGTGCTGGTACTCGAGTTTGAGCTTTATTTCGTGAAAATATGTTAAATGGTTCTTAAGATATAGACCAAAATAGATTATAATACACGACAATTAGTAACAATTCAATATGCACATAATGACATATAATATCATGTTAGACGGTTGCCAGCCAACATTTTTACGTGAAATAAGAAAATTAAAAAAAAATTGAATAGCTCTATGGTAATTGGAATCAATTTTTGACAGAAGGTGTGCGTCATGTGATATCATTGAAAAGGTAAGGGTTAAAGTCGTTCATGTAGAATATATGTTTCTAACTTCATTATTTTATTTTTATTCTGCTAATTTGTGCTTTTCGTACATATCCTGATGTGTAGAATATGAAAACAACATATTTTGTTCTGACATCGAAAATATATATACAGGGTGCATCAAAATATAGCGCTGCAGAAGACAAAATAACACTTCGATTTCAGAAAAATATATAAGTTGGATAGAATTAGGTAGTTTCTCTTTGTGTTACGTAAAAATACACATATGTGATCCTCGGGTGTCATATGCAAGCAACCTAGTGGTGTGTCAGTGTAGGGAAATGCAGTGAAATATGCGTTATTTTGAAAAGAAGAATAAAGTAGTAACAAACATGGTAGAGAATAAGGTACTTTGTTTCAGCCATAGGGACCCGGGTTTGCGACCGCTATGAGAGAAGTGCTGGTACTCGAGTTTGAGCTTTATTTCGTGAAAATATGTTAAATGGTTCTTAAGATATAGACCACAATAGATTATAATACACGACAATTAGTAACAATTCAATATGCACATAATGACATATAATATATTGTTAGGCGGTTGCCAGCCAACATTTTTACGTGAAATAAGAAAATTAAAACAAAATTGAATAGCTCCCTGGTAATTTGAATCAATTTTTGACAGAAGGTGTGCGTCATGTGATCTCATTGAAAAGGTAAGGGTTAAAGTCGTTCATGTAGAATATATGTTTCTAACTTCATTATTTTATTTTTATTCTGCTAATTTGTGCTTTTCGTACATATCCTGATGTGTAGAATATGAAAACAACATACTTTGTTCTGACATCGAAAATATATATACAGGGTGCATCAAAATATAGCGCTGCAGAAGACAAAATAACACTTCGATTTCAGAAAAATTTATAAGTTTGATAGAATTAGGTAGTTTCTCTTTGTGTTACGTAAAAATACACATATGTGATCCTCGGGTGTCATATGCAAGCAACCTAGTGGTGTGTCAGTGTAGGGAAATGCAGTGAAATATGCGTTATTTTGAAAAAAAGAATAAAGTAGTAACAAACGTGGTAGAGAATAAGGTACTTTGTTTCAGCCATAGGGACCCGGGTTTGCGACCGCTATGAGAGAAGTGTTGGTACTCGAGTTTGAGCTTTATTTCGTGAAAATATGTTAAATGGTTCTTAAGATATAGACCAAAACAGATTATAATACACGACAATTAGTAACAATTCAATATGCACATAATGACATATAATATATAGTTAGGCGGTTGCCAGCCAACATTTTTACGTGAAATAAGAAAATTAAAACAAAATTGAATAGCTCCGTGGTAATTGGAATCAATTTTTGACAGAAGGTGTGCGTCATGTGATCTCATTGAAAAGGTAAGGGTTATAGTCGTTCATATAGAATATTTGTTTCTAACTTCATTATTTTATGCTCTTTCTGCCAATTTGTGCCTTTCGTACCTATCCTGATGTGTAGAATATGAAAACATTTTTTTTTTCTAACATTGAAAATATATATACAGGGCGCATCAAAATATAGCGCTGCAGAAGACAAAATAACACTTCGATTTCAGAAAAATATATAAGTTTGATAGAATTAGGTAGTTTCTCTTTGTGTTACGTAAAAATACGCATATGTGATCCTCGGGTGTCATATGCAAGCAACCTAGTGGTGTGTCAGTGTAGGGAAATGCAGTGAAATATGCGTTATTTTGAAAAAAAGAATAAAGTAGTAACAAACATGGTACAGGATAAGGGAATTTTTTTCAGCCATAGGGACCCGGGTTTGCGACCGCTATGAGAGAAGTGCTGGTACTCGAGTTTGAGCTTTATTTCGTGAAAATATGTTAAATGGTTCTTAAGATATAGACCAAAATAGATTATAATACACGACAATTAGTAACAATTCAATATGCACATAATGACATATAATATATTGTTAGGCGGTTGCCAGCCAACATTTTTACGTGAAATAAGAAAATTAAAACAAAATTGAATAGCTCCGTGGTAATTGGAATCAATTTTTGACAGAAGGTGTGCGTCATGTGATCTCATTGAAAAGGTAAGGGTTAAAGTCGTTCATGTAGAATATATGTTTCTAACTTCATTATTTTATTTTTATTCTGCTAATTTGTGCTTTTCGTACATATCCTGATGTGTAGAATATGAAAACAACATACTTTGTTCTGACATCGAAAATATATATACAGGGTGCATCAAAATATAGCGCTGCAGAAGACAAAATAACACTTCGATTTCAGAAAAATTTATAAGTTTGATAGAATTAGGTAGTTTCTCTTGTGTTACGTAAAAATACGCATATGTGATCCTCGGGTGTCATATGCAAGCAACCTAGTGGTGTGTCAGTGTAGGGAAATGCAGTGAAATATGCGTTATTTTGAAAAAAAGAATAAAGTAGTAACAAACGTGGTAGAGAATAAGGTACTTTGTTTCAGCCATAGGGACCCGGGTTTGCGACCGCTATGAGAGAAGTGTTGGTACTCGAGTTTGAGCTTTATTTCGTGAAAATATGTTAAATGGTTCTTAAGATATAGACCAAAACAGATTATAATACACGACAATTAGTAACAATTCAATATGCACATAATGACATATAATATATAGTTAGGCGGTTGCCAGCCAACATTTTTACGTGAAATAAGAAAATTAAAACAAAATTGAATAGCTCCGTGGTAATTGGAATCAATTTTTGACAGAAGGTGTGCGTCATGTGATCTCATTGAAAAGGTAAGGGTTATAGTCGTTCATATAGAATATTTGTTTCTAACTTCATTATTTTATGCTCTTTCTGCCAATTTGTGCCTTTCGTACCTATCCTGATGTGTAGAATATGAAAACATTTTTTTTTGTTCTAACATTGAAAATATATATACAGGGCGCATCAAAATATAGCGCTGCAGAAGACAAAATAACACTTCGATTTCAGAAAAATATATAAGTTTGATAGAATTAGGTAGTTTCTCTTTGTGTTACGTAAAAATACGCATATGTGATCCTCGGGTGTGATATGCAAGCAACCTAGTGGTGTGTCAGTGTAGGGAAATGCAGTGAAATATGCGTTATTTAAAAAAAAAGAATAAAGTAGTAACAAACATGGTACAGGATAAGGTACTTTTTTTCAACCATAGGGACCCGGGTTTGCGACCGCTATGAGAGAAGTGCTGGTACTCGAGTTTGAGCTTTATTTCGTGAAAATATGTTAAATGGTTCTTAAGATATAGACCAAAATAGATTATAATACACGACAATTAGTAACAATTCAATATGCACATAATGACATATAATATCATGTTAGACGGTTGCCAGCCAACATTTTTACGTGAAATAAGAAAATTAAAAAAAAATTGAATAGCTCTATGGTAATTGGAATCAATTTTTGACAGAAGGTGTGCGTCATGTGATATCATTGAAAAGGTAAGGGTTAAAGTCGTTCATGTAGAATATATGTTTCTAACTTCATTATTTTATTTTTATTCTGCTAATTTGTGCTTTTCGTACATATCCTGATGTGTAGAATATGAAAACAACATATTTTGTTCTGACATCGAAAATATATATACGGGGTGCATCAAAATATAGCGCTGCAGAAGACAAAATAACACTTCGATTTCAGAAAAATATATAAGTTGGATAGAATTAGGTAGTTTCTCTTTGTGTTACGTAAAAAAACACATATGTGATCCTCGGGTGTCATATGCAAGCAACCTAGTGGTGTGTCAGTGTAGGGAAATGCAGTGAAATATGCGTTATTTTGAAAAGAAGAATAAAGTAGTAACAAACATGGTAGAGAATAAGGTACTTTGTTTCAGCCATAGGGACCCGGGTTTGCGACCGCTATGAGAGAAGTGCTGGTACTCGAGTTTGAGCTTTATTTCGTGAAAATATGTTAAATGGTTCTTAAGATATAGACCAAAATAGATTATAATACACGACAATTAGTAACAATTCAATATGCACATAATGACATATAATATATTGTTAGGCGGTTGCCAGCCAACATTTTTACGTGAAATAAGAAAATTAAAACAAAATTGAATAGCTCCCTGGTAATTTGAATCAATTTTTGACAGAAGGTGTGCGTCATGTGATCTCATTGAAAAGGTAAGGGTTAAAGTCGTTCATGTAGAATATATGTTTCTAACTTCATTATTTTATTTTTATTCTGCTAATTTGTGCTTTTCGTACATATCCTGATGTGTAGAATATGAAAACAACATACTTTGTTCTGACATCGAAAATATATATACAGGGTGCATCAAAATATAGCGCTGCAGAAGACAAAATAACACTTCGATTTCAGAAAAATTTATAAGTTTGATAGAATTAGGTAGTTTCTCTTTGTGTTACGTAAAAATACACATATGTGATCCTCGGGTGTCATATGCAAGCAACCTAGTGGTGTGTCAGTGTAGGGAAATGCAGTGAAATATGCGTTATTTTGAAAAAAAGAATAAAGTAGTAACAAACGTGGTAGAGAATAAGGTACTTTGTTTCAGCCATAGGGACCCGGGTTTGCGACCGCTATGAGAGAAGTGTTGGTACTCGAGTTTGAGCTTTATTTCGTGAAAATATGTTAAATAGTTCTTAAGATATGGACCAAAACAGATTATAATACACGACAATTAGTAACAATTCAATATGCACATAATGACATATAATATATAGTTAGGCGGTTGCCAGCCAACATTTTTACGTGAAATAAGAAAATTAAAACAAAATTGAATAGCTCCGTGGTAATTGGAATCAATTTTTGACAGAAGGTGTGCGTCATGTGATCTCATTGAAAAGGTAAGGGTTATAGTCGTTCATATAGAATATTTGTTTCTAACTTCATTATTTTATGCTCTTTCTGCCAATCTGTGCCTTTCGTACCTATCCTGATGTGTAGAATATGAAAACATTTTTTTTTGTTCTAACATTGAAAATATATATACAGGGCGCATCAAAATATAGCGCTGCAGAAGACAAAATAACACTTCGATTTCAGAAAAATATATAAGTTTGATAGAATTAGGTAGTTTCTCTTTGTGTTACGTAAAAATACGCATATGTGATCCTCGGGTGTCATATGCAAGCAACCTAGTGGTGTGTCAGTGTAGGGAAATGCAGTGAAATATGCGTTATTTTGAAAAAAAGAATAAAGTAGTAACAAACATGGTACAGGATAAGGGAATTTTTTTCAGCCATAGGGACCCGGGTTTGCGACCGCTATGAGAGAAGTGCTGGTACTCGAGTTTGAGCTTTATTTCGTGAAAATATGTTAAATGGTTCTTAAGATATAGACCAAAATAGATTATAATACACGACAATTAGTAACAATTCAATATGCACATAATGACATATAATATATTGTTAGGCGGTTGCCAGCCAACATTTTTACGTGAAATAAGAAAATTAAAACAAAATTGAATAGCTCCCTGGTAATTTGAATCAATTTTTGACAGAAGGTGTGCGTCATGTGATCTCATTGAAAAGGTAAGGGTTAAAGTCGTTCATGTAGAATATATGTTTCTAACTTCATTATTTTATTTTTATTCTGCTAATTTGTGCTTTTCGTACATATCCTGATGTGTAGAATATGAAAACAACATACTTTGTTCTGACATCGAAAATATATATACAGGGTGCATCAAAATATAGCGCTGCAGAAGACAAAATAACACTTCGATTTCAGAAAAATTTATAAGTTTGATAGAATTAGGTAGTTTCTCTTTGTGTTACGTAAAAATACACATATGTGATCCTCGGGTGTCATATGCAAGCAACCTAGTGGTGTGTCAGTGTAGGGAAATGCAGTGAAATATGCGTTATTTTGAAAAAAAGAATAAAGTAGTAACAAACGTGGTAGAGAATAAGGTACTTTGTTTCAGCCATAGGGACCCGGGTTTGCGACCGCTATGAGAGAAGTGTTGGTACTCGAGTTTGAGCTTTATTTCGTGAAAATATGTTAAATAGTTCTTAAGATATGGACCAAAACAGATTATAATACACGACAATTAGTAACAATTCAATATGCACATAATGACATATAATATATAGTTAGGCGGTTGCCAGCCAACATTTTTACGTGAAATAAGAAAATTAAAACAAAATTGAATAGCTCCGTGGTAATTGGAATCAATTTTTGACAGAAGGTGTGCGTCATGTGATCTCATTGAAAAGGTAAGGGTTATAGTCGTTCATATAGAATATTTGTTTCTAACTTCATTATTTTATGCTCTTTCTGCCAATCTGTGCCTTTCGTACCTATCCTGATGTGTAGAATATGAAAACATTTTTTTTTGTTCTAACATTGAAAATATATATACAGGGCGCATCAAAATATAGCGCTGCAGAAGACAAAATAACACTTCGATTTCAGAAAAATATATAAGTTTGATAGAATTAGGTAGTTTCTCTTTGTGTTACGTAAAAATACGCATATGTGATCCTCGGGTGTCATATGCAAGCAACCTAGTGGTGTGTCAGTGTAGGGAAATGCAGTGAAATATGCGTTATTTTGAAAAAAAGAATAAAGTAGTAACAAACATGGTACAGGATAAGGGAATTTTTTTCAGCCATAGGGACCCGGGTTTGCGACCGCTATGAGAGAAGTGCTGGTACTCGAGTTTGAGCTTTATTTCGTGAAAATATGTTAAATGGTTCTTAAGATATAGACCAAAATAGATTATAATACACGACAATTAGTAACAATTCAATATGCACATAATGACATATAATATATTGTTAGGCGGTTGCCAGCCAACATTTTTACGTGAAATAAGAAAATTAAAACAAAATTGAATAGCTCCGTGGTAATTGGAATCAATTTTTGACAGAAGGTGTGCGTCATGTGATCTCATTGAAAAGGTAAGGGTTAAAGTCGTTCATGTAGAATATATGTTTCTAACTTCATTATTTTATTTTTATTCTGCTAATTTGTGCTTTTCGTACATATCCTGATGTGTAGAATATGAAAACAACATACTTTGTTCTGACATCGAAAATATATATACAGGGTGCATCAAAATATAGCGCTGCAGAAGACAAAATAACACTTCGATTTCAGAAAAATTTATAAGTTTGATAGAATTAGGTAGTTTCTCTTGTGTTACGTAAAAATACGCATATGTGATCCTCGGGTGTCATATGCAAGCAACCTAGTGGTGTGTCAGTGTAGGGAAATGCAGTGAAATATGCGTTATTTTGAAAAAAAGAATAAAGTAGTAACAAACGTGGTAGAGAATAAGGTACTTTGTTTCAGCCATAGGGACCCGGGTTTGCGACCGCTATGAGAGAAGTGTTGGTACTCGAGTTTGAGCTTTATTTCGTGAAAATATGTTAAATGGTTCTTAAGATATAGACCAAAACAGATTATAATACACGACAATTAGTAACAATTCAATATGCACATAATGACATATAATATATAGTTAGGCGGTTGCCAGCCAACATTTTTACGTGAAATAAGAAAATTAAAACAAAATTGAATAGCTCCGTGGTAATTGGAATCAATTTTTGACAGAAGGTGTGCGTCATGTGATCTCATTGAAAAGGTAAGGGTTATAGTCGTTCATATAGAATATTTGTTTCTAACTTCATTATTTTATGCTCTTTCTGCCAATTTGTGCCTTTCGTACCTATCCTGATGTGTAGAATATGAAAACATTTTTTTTTGTTCTAACATTGAAAATATATATACAGGGCGCATCAAAATATAGCGCTGCAGAAGACAAAATAACACTTCGATTTCAGAAAAATATATAAGTTTGATAGAATTAGGTAGTTTCTCTTTGTGTTACGTAAAAATACGCATATGTGATCCTCGGGTGTGATATGCAAGCAACCTAGTGGTGTGTCAGTGTAGGGAAATGCAGTGAAATATGCGTTATTTAAAAAAAAAGAATAAAGTAGTAACAAACATGGTACAGGATAAGGTACTTTTTTTCAACCATAGGGACCCGGGTTTGCGACCGCTATGAGAGAAGTGCTGGTACTCGAGTTTGAGCTTTATTTCGTGAAAATATGTTAAATGGTTCTTAAGATATAGACCAAAATAGATTATAATACACGACAATTAGTAACAATTCAATATGCACATAATGACATATAATATATTGTTAGGCGGTTGCCAGCCAACATTTTTACGTGAAATAAGAAAATTAAAACAAAATTAATAGCTCCGTGGTAATTGGAATCAATTTTTGACAGAAGGTGTGCGTCATGTGATCTCATTGAAAAGGTAAGGGTTAAAGTCGTTCATGTAGAATATATGTTTCTAACTTCATTATTTTATTTTTATTCTGCTAATTTGTGCTTTTCGTACATATCCTGATGTGTAGAATATGAAAACAACATACTTTGTTCTGACATCGAAAATATATATACAGGGTGCATCAAAATATAGCGCTGCAGAAGACAAAATAACACTTCGATTTCAGAAAAATATATATGTTTGATAGAATTAGGTAGTTTCTCTTTGTGTTACGTAAAAATACGCATATGTGATCCTCGGGTGTCATATGCAAGCAACCTAGTGGTGTGTCAGTGTAGGGAAATGCAGTGAAATATGCGTTATTTTGAAAAAAAGAATAAAGTAGTAAGAAACATGGTACAGGATAAGGTACTTTTTTTCAGCCATAGGGACCCGGGTTTGCGACCGCTATGAGAGAAGTGCTGGTACTCGAGTTTGAGCTTTATTTCGTGAAAATATGTTAAATGGTTCTTAAGATATAGACCAAAATAGATTATAATACACGACAATTAGTAACAATTCAATATGCACATAATGACATATAATATATTGTTAGGCGGTTGCCAGCCAACATTTTTACGTGAAATAAGAAAATTAAAACAAAATTGAATAGCTCCGTAGTAATTGGAATCAATTTTTGACAGAAGGTGTGCGTCATGTGATCTCATTGAAAAGGTAAGGGTTAAAGTCGTTCATGTAGAATATATGTTTCTAACTTCATTATTTTATTTTTATTCTGCTAATTTGTGCTTTTCGTACATATCCTGATGTGTAGAATATGAAAACAACATACTTTGTTCTGACATCGAAAATATATATACAGGGTGCATCAAAATATAGCGCTGCAGAAGACAAAATAACACTTCGATTTCAGAAAAATTTATAAGTTTGATAGAATTAGGTAGTTTCTCTTGTGTTACGTAAAAATACGCATATGTGATCCTCGGGTGTCATATGCAAGCAACCTAGTGGTGTGTCAGTGTAGGGAAATGCAGTGAAATATGCGTTATTTAAAAAAAAAGAATAAAGTAGTAACAAACATGGTACAGGATAAGGTACTTTTTTTCAACCATAGGGACCCGGGTTTGCGACCGCTATGAGAGAAGTGCTGGTACTCGAGTTTGAGCTTTATTTCGTGAAAATATGTTAAATGGTTCTTAAGATATAGACCAAAATAGATTATAATACACGACAATTAGTAACAATTCAATATGCACATAATGGCATATAATATATTGTTAGGCGGTTGCCAGCCAACATTTTTACGTGAAATAAGAAAATTAAAACAAAATTGAATAGCTCTGTGGTAATTGGAATCAATTTTTGACAGAAGGTGTGCGTCATGTGATCTCATTGAAAAGGTAAGGGTTAAAGTCGTTCATGTAGATTATATGTTTCTAACTTCATTATTTTATTTGTATTCTGCTAATTTGTGCTTTTCGTACATATCCTGATGTGTAGAATATGAAAACAACATACTCTGTTCTGACATCGAAAATATATATACAGGGTGCATAAAATATAGCGCTGCAGAAGACAAAATAACACTTCGATTTCAGAAAAATTTATAAGTTTGATAGAATTAGGTAGTTTCTCTTTGTGTTACGTAAAAATACACATATGTGATCCTCGGGTGTCATATGCAAGCAACCTAGTGGTGTGTCAGTGTAGGGAAATGCAGTGAAATATGCGTTATTTTGAAAAAAAGAATAAAGTAGTAATAAACGTGGTAGAGAATAAGGTACTTTGTTTCAGCCATAGGGACCCGGGTTTGCGACCGCTATGAGAGAAGTGTTGGTACTCGAGTTTGAGCTTTATTTCGTGAAAATATGTTAAATGGTTCTTAAGATATAGGCCAAAACAGATTATAATACACGACAATTAGTAACAATTCAATATGCACATAATGACATATAATATATAGTTAGGCGGTTGCCAGCCAACATTTTTACGTGAAATAAGAAAATTAAAACAAAATTGAATAGCTCCGTGGTAATTGGAATCAATTTTTGACAGAAGGTGTGCGTCATGTGATCTCATTGAAAAGGTAAGGGTTATAGTCGTTCATATAGAATATTTGTTTCTAACTTCATTATTTTATGCTTTTTCTGCCAATTTGTGCCTTTCGTACCTATCCTGATGTGTAGAATATGAAAACATTTTTTTTTTGTTCTAACATTGAAAATATATATACAGGGCGCATCAAAATATAGCGCTGCAGAAGACAAAATAACACTTCGATTTCAGAAAAATATATAAGTTTGATAGAATTAGGTAGTTTCTCTTTGTGTTACGTAAAAATACGCATATGTGATCCTCGGGTGTCATATGCAAGCAACCTAGTGGTGTGTCAGTGTAGGGAAATGCAGTGAAATATGCGTTATTTTGAAAAAAAGAATAAAGTAGTAACAAACATGGTAGAGAATAAGGTACTTTGTTTCAGCCATAGGGACCCGGGTTTGCGACCGCTATGAGAGAAGTGCTGGTACTCGAGTTTGAGCTTTATTTCGTGAAAATATGTTAAATGGTTCTTAAGATATAGACCAAAATAGATTATAATACACGACAATTAGTAACAATTCAATATGCACATAATGACATATAATATATTGTTAGACGGTTGCCAGCCAACATTTTTACGTGAAATAAGAAAATTAAAAAAAAATTGAATAGCTCTGTGGTAATTGGAATCAATTTTTGACAGAAGGTGTTCGTCATGTGATCTCATTGAAAAGGTAAGGGTTAAAGTCGTTCATGTAGAATATATGTTTCTAACTTCATTATTTTATTTTTATTCTGCTAATTTGTGCTTTTCGTACATATCCTGATGTGTAGAATATGAAAACAACATACTTTGTTCTGACATCGAAAATATATATACAGGGTGCATAAAATATAGCGCTGCAGAAGACAAAATAACACTTCGATTTCAGAAAAATTTATAAGTTTGATAGAATTAGGTAGTTTCTCTTTGTGTT
Organism: Thermobia domestica; assembly: GCF_964235325.1. Taxonomy (NCBI): domain Eukaryota; kingdom Metazoa; phylum Arthropoda; class Insecta; order Zygentoma; family Lepismatidae; genus Thermobia; species Thermobia domestica. The sequence continues at coordinate 50,940 of NW_027656038.1, forward strand.
ACGTAAAAATACGCATATGTGATCCTCGGGTGTCATATGCAAGCAACCTAGTGGTGTGTCAGTGTAGGAAAATGCAGTGAAATATGCGTTATTTAAAAAAAAAGAATAAAGTAGTAACAAACATGGTACAGGATAAGGCACTTTTTTTCAACCATAGGGACCCGGGTTTGCGACCGCTATGAGAGAAGTGCTGGTACTCGAGTTTGAGCTTTATTTCGTGAAAATATGTTAAATGGTTCTTAAGATATAGACCAAAATAGATTATAATACACGACAATTAGTAACAATTCAATATGCACATAATGACATATAATATATTGTTAGGCGGTTGCCAGCCAACATTTTTACGTGAAATAAGAAAATTAAAACAAAATTGAATAGCTCCGTGGTAATTGGAATCAATTTTTGACAGAAGGTGTGCGTCATGTGATCTCATTGAAAAGGTAAGGGTTAAAGTCGTTCATGTAGAATATATGTTTCTAACTTCATTATTTTATTTTTATTCTGCTAATTTGTGCTTTTCGTACATATCCTGATGTGTAGAATATGAAAACAACATACTTTGTTCTGACATCGAAAATATATATACAGGGTGCATCAAAATATAGCGCTGCAGAAGACAAAATAACACTTCGATTTCAGAAAAATATATAAGTTTGATAGAATTAGGTAGTTTCTCTTTGTGTTACGTAAAAATACGCATATGTGATCCTCGGGTGTCATATGCAAGCAACCTAGTGGTGTGTCAGTGTAGGGAAATGCAGTGAAATATGCGTTATTTTGAAAAAAAGAATAAAGTAGTAACAAACATGGTACAGGATAAGGGAATTTTTTTCAGCCATAGGGACCCGGGTTTGCGACCGCTATGAGAGAAGTGATGGTACTCGAGTTTGAGCTTTATTTCGTGAAAATATGTTAAATGGTTCTTAAGATATAGACCAAAATAGATTATAATACACGACAATTAGTAACAATTCAATATGCACATAATGACATATAATATATTGTTAGGCGGTTGCCAGCCAACATTTTTACGTGAAATAAGAAAATTAAAACAAAATTGAATAGCTCCGTGGTAATTGGAATCAATTTTTGACAGAAGGTGTGCGTCATGTGATCTCATTGAAAAGGTAAGGGTTATAGTCGTTCATATAGAATATTTGTTTCTAACTTCATTATTTTATGCTTTTTTTGTGCCAATTTGTGCCTTTCGTACCTATCCTGATGTGTAGAATATGAAAACATTTTTTTTGTTCTAACATTGAAAATATATATACAGGGCGCATCAAAATATAGCGCTGCAGAAGACAAAATAACACTTCGATTTCAGAAAAATTTATAAGTTTGATAGAATTAGGTAGTTTCTCTTGTGTTACGTAAAAATACGCATATGTGATCCTCGGGTGTCATATGCAAGCAACCTAGTGGTGTGTCAGTGTAGGGAAATGCAGTGAAATATGCGTTATTTTGAAAAAAAGAATAAAGTAGTAACAAACATGGTAGAGAATAAGGTACTTTGTTTCAGCCATATGGACCCGGGTTTGCGACCGCTATGAGAGAAGTGCTGGTACTCGAGTTTGAGCTTTATTTCGTGAAAATATGTTAAATGGTTCTTAAGATATAGACCAAAATAGATTATAATACACGACAATTAGTAACAATTCAATATGCACATAATGACATATAATATATTGTTAGACGGTTGCCAGCCAACATTTTTACGTGAAATAAGAAAATTAAAAAAAAATTGAATAGCTCTGTGGTAATTGGAATCAATTTTTGACAGAAGGTGTGCGTCATGTGATCTCATTGAAAAGGTAAGGGTTAAAGTCGTTCATGTAGAATATATGTTTCTAACTTCATTATTTTATTTTTATTCTGCTAATTTGTGCTTTTCGTACATATCCTGATGTGTAGAATATGAAAACAACATACTTTGTTCTGACATCGAAAATATATATACAGGGTGCATCAAAATATAGCGCTGCAGAAGACAAAATAACACGTCGATTTCAGAAAAATTTATAAGTTTGATAGAATTAGGTAGTTTCTCTTGTGTTACGTAAAAATACGCATATGTGATCCTCGGGTGTCATATGCAAGCAACCTAGTGGTGTGTCAGTGTAGGGAAATGCAGTGAAATATGCGTTATTTAAAAAAAAAAGAATAAAGTAGTAACAAACATGGTACAGGATAAGGTACTTTTTTTCAACCATAGGGACCCGGGTTTGCGACCGCCATGAGAGAAGTGCTGGTACTCGAGTTTGAGCTTTATTTTGTGAAAATATGTTAAATGGTTCTTAAGATATAGACCAAAATAGATTATAATACACGACAATTAGTAACAATTCAATATGCACATAATGACATATAATATCATGTTAGACGGTTGCCAGCCAACATTTTTACGTGAAATAAGAAAATTAAAAAAAAAATTGAATAGCTCCGTGTTAATTGGAATCAATTTTTGACAGAAGGTGTGCGTCATGTGATATCATTGAAAAGGTAAGGGTTAAAGTCGTTCATGTAGAATATATGTTTCTAACTTCATTATTTTATTTTTATTCTGCTAATTTGTGCTTTTCGTACATATCCTGATGTGTAGAATATGAAAACAACATATTTTGTTCTGACATCGAAAATATATATACAGGGTGCATCAAAATATAGCGCTGCAGAAGACAAAAAAACACTTCGATTTCAGAAAAATATATAAGTTTGATAGAATTAGGTAGTTTCTCTTTGTGTTACGTAAAAATACACATATGTGATCCTCGGGTGTCATATGCAAGCAACCTAGTGGTGTGTCAGTGTAGGGAAATGCAGTGAAATATGCGTTATTTTGAAAAGAAGAATAAAGTAGTAACAAACATGGTAGAGAATAAGGTACTTTGTTTCAGCCATAGGGACCCGGGTTTGCGACCGCTATGAGAGAAGTGCTGGTACTCGAGTTTGAGCTTTATTTCGTGAAAATATGTTAAATGGTTCTTAAGATATAGACCAAAATAGATTATAATACACGACAATTAGTAACAATTCAATATGCACATAATGACATATAATATATTGTTAGACGGTTGCCAGCCAACATTTTTACGTGAAATAAGAAAATTAAAAAAAAATTGAATAGCTCTGTGGTAATTGGAATCAATTTTTGACAGAAGGTGTGCGTCATGTGATCTCATTGAAAAGGTAAGGGTTAAAGTCGTTCATGTAGAATATATGTTTCTAACTTCATTATTTTATTTTTATTCTGCTAATTTGTGCTTTTCGTACATATCCTGATGTGTAGAATATGAAAACAACATACTTTGTTCTGACATCGAAAATATATATACAGGGTGCATCAAAATATAGCGCTGCAGAATACAAAATAACACTTCGATTTCAGAAAAATTTATAAGTTTGATAGAATTAGGTAGTTTCTCTTTGTGTTACGTAAAAATACACATATGTGATCCTCGGGTGTCATATGCAAGCAACCTAGTGGTGTGTCAGTGTAGGGAAATGCAGTGAAATATGCGTTATTTTGAAAAAAAGAATAAAGTAGTAACAAACGTGGTAGAGAATAAGGTACTTTGTTTCAGCCATAGGGACCCGGGTCTGCGACCGCTAAGAGAGGTGTTGGTACTCGAGTTTGAGCTTTATTTCGTGAAAATATGTTAAATGGTTCTTAAGATATAGACCAAAACAGATTATAATACACGACAATTAGTAACAATTCAATATGCACATAATGACATATAATATATTGTTAGGCGGTTGCCAGCCAACATTTTTACGTGAAATAAGAAAATTAAAACAAAATTGAATAGCTCCGTGGTAATTGGAATCAATTTTTGACAGAAGGTGTGCGTCATGTGATCTCATTGAAAAGGTAAGGGTTATAGTCGTTCATATAGAATATTTGTTTCTAACTTCATTATTTTATGATTTTTTTGTGCCAATTTGTGCCTTTCGTACCTATCCTGATGTGTAGAATATGAAAACATTTTTTTTGTTCTAACATTGAAAATATATATATTCAGGGCGCATCAAAATATAGCGCTGCAGAAGACAAAATAACACTTCGATTTCAGAAAAATACATAAGTTTGATAGAATTAGGTAGTTTCTCTTTGTGTTACGTAAAAATACGCATATGTGATCCTCGGGTGTCATATGCAAGCAACCTAGTGGTGTGTCAGTGTAGGGAAATGCAGTGAAATATGCGTTATTTTGAAAAAAAGAATAAAGTAGTAACAAACATGGTACAGGATAAGGTACTTTTTTTCAACCATAGGGACCCGGGTTTGCGACCGCTATGAGAGAAGTGCTGGTACTCGAGTTTGAGCTTTATTTCGTGAAAATATGTTAAATGGTTCTTAAGATATAGACCAAAACAGATTATAATACACGACAATTAGTAACAATTCAATATGCACATAATGACATATAATATATTGTTAGGCGGTTGCCAGCCAACATTTTTACGTGAAATAAGAAAATTAAAAAAAAATTGAATAGCTCCTTGGTAATTGGAATCAATTTTTGACAGAAGGTGTGCGTCATGTGATCTCATTGAAAAGGTAAGGGTTAAAGTCGTTCATGTAGAATATATGTTTCTAACTTCATTATTTTATTTTTATTCTGCTAATTTGTGCTTTTCGTACATATCCTGATGTGTAGAATATGAAAACAACATATTTTGTTCTGACATCGAAAATATATATACAGGGTGCATCAAAATATAGCGCTGCAGAAGACAAAATAACACTTCGATTTCAGAAAAATTTATAAGTTTGATAGAATTAGGTAGTTTCTCTAGTGTTACGTAAAAATACGCATATGTGATCCTCGGGTGTCATATGCAAGCAACCTAGTGGTGTGTCAGTGTAGGGAAATGCAGTGAAATATGCGTTATTTAAAAAAAAAAGAATAAAGTAGTAACAAACATGGTACAGGATAAGGTACTTTTTTTCAACCATAGGGACCCGGGTTTGCGACCGCCATGAGAGAAGTGCTGGTACTCGAGTTTGAGCTTTATTTTGTGAAAATATGTTAAATGGTTCTTAAGATATAGACCAAAATAGATTATAATACACGACAATTAGTAACAATTCAATATGCACATAATGACATATAATATCATGTTAGACGGTTGCCAGCCAACATTTTTACGTGAAATAAGAAAATTAAAAAAAAAATTGAATAGCTCCGTGTTAATTGGAATCAATTTTTGACAGAAGGTGTGCGTCATGTGATATCATTGAAAAGGTAAGGGTTAAAGTCGTTCATGTAGAATATATGTTTCTAACTTCATTATTTTATTTTTATTCTGCTAATTTGTGCTTTTCGTACATATCCTGATGTGTAGAATATGAAAACAACATATTTTGTTCTGACATCGAAAATATGTATACAGGGTGCATCAAAATATAGCGCTGCAGAAGACAAAAAAACACTTCGATTTCAGAAAAATATATAAGTTTGATAGAATTAGGTAGTTTCTCTTTGTGTTACGTAAAAATACACATATGTGATCCTCGGGTGTCATATGCAAGCAACCTAGTGGTGTGTCAGTGTAGGGAAATGCAGTGAAATATGCGTTATTTTGAAAAGAAGAATAAAGTAGTAACAAACATGGTAGAGAAGAAGGTACTTTGTTTCAGCCATAGGGACCCGGGTTTGCGACCGCTATGAGAGAAGTGCTGGTACTCGAGTTTGAGCTTTATTTCGTGAAAATATGTTAAATGGTTCTTAAGATATAGACCAAAATAGATTATAATACACGACAATTAGTAACAATTCAATATGCACATAATGACATATAATATCATGTTAGACGGTTGCCAGCCAACATTTTTACGTGAAATAAGAAAATTAAAAAAAAATTGAATAGCTCTGTGGTAATTGGAATCAATTTTTGACAGAAGGTGTGCGTCATGTGATCTCATTGAAAAGGTAAGGGTTAAAGTCGTTCATGTAGAATATATGTTTCTAACTTCATTATTTTATTTTTATTCTGCTAATTTGTGCTTTTCGTACATATCCTGATGTGTAGAATATGAAAACAACATACTTTGTTCTGACATCGAAAATATATATACAGGGTGCATCAAAATATAGCGCTGCAGAAGACAAAATAACACTTCGATTTCAGAAAAATTTATAAGTTTGATAGAATTAGGTAGTTTCTCTTTGTGTTACGTAAAAATACACATATGTGATCCTCGGGTGTCATATGCAAGCAACCTAGTGGTGTGTCAGTGTAGGGAAATGCAGTGAAATATGCGTTATTTTGAAAAAAAGAATAAAGTAGTAACAAACGTGGTAGAGAATAAGGTACTTTGTTTCAGCCATAGGGACCCGGGTCTGCGACCGCTAAGAGAGGTGTTGGTACTCGAGTTTGAGCTTTATTTCGTGAAAATATGTTAAATGGTTCTTAAGATATAGACCAAAACAGATTATAATACACGACAATTAGTAACAATTCAATATGCACATAATGACATATAATATATTGTTAGACGGTTGCCAGCCAACATTTTTACGTGAAATAAGAAAATTAAAAAAAAATTGAATAGCTCTGTGGTAATTGGAATCAATTTTTGACAGAAGGTGTGCGTCATGTGATCTCATTGAAAAGGTAAGGGTTAAAGTCGTTCATGTAGAATATATGTTTCTAACTTCATTATTTTATTTTTATTCTGCTAATTTGTGCTTTTCGTACATATCCTGATGTGTAGAATATGAAAACAACATACTTTGTTCTGACATCGAAAATATATATACAGGGTGCATCAAAATATAGCGCTGCAGAATACAAAATAACACTTCGATTTCAGAAAAATTTATAAGTTTGATAGAATTAGGTAGTTTCTCTTTGTGTTACGTAAAAATACACATATGTGATCCTCGGGTGTCATATGCAAGCAACCTAGTGGTGTGTCAGTGTAGGGAAATGCAGTGAAATATGCGTTATTTTGAAAAAAAGAATAAAGTAGTAACAAACGTGGTAGAGAATAAGGTACTTTGTTTCAGCCATAGGGACCCGGGTCTGCGACCGCTAAGAGAGGTGTTGGTACTCGAGTTTGAGCTTTATTTCGTGAAAATATGTTAAATGGTTCTTAAGATATAGACCAAAATAGATTATAATACACGACAATTAGTAACAATTCAATATGCACATAATGACATATAATATCATGTTAGACGGTTGCCAGCCAACATTTTTACGTGAAATAAGAAAATTAAAAAAAAAATTGAATAGCTCCGTGTTAATTGGAATCAATTTTTGACAGAAGGTGTGCGTCATGTGATATCATTGAAAAGGTAAGGGTTAAAGTCGTTCATGTAGAATATATGTTTCTAACTTCATTATTTTATTTTTATTCTGCTAATTTGTGCTTTTCGTACATATCCTGATGTGTAGAATATGAAAACAACATATTTTGTTCTGACATCGAAAATATATATACAGGGTGCATCAAAATATAGCGCTGCAGAAGACAAAAAAACACTTCGATTTCAGAAAAATATATAAGTTTGATAGAATTAGGTAGTTTCTCTTTGTGTTACGTAAAAATACACATATGTGATCCTCGGGTGTCATATGCAAGCAACCTAGTGGTGTGTCAGTGTAGGGAAATGCAGTGAAATATGCGTTATTTTGAAAAGAAGAATAAAGTAGTAACAAACATGGTAGAGAATAAGGTACTTTGTTTCAGCCATAGGGACCCGGGTTTGCGACCGCTATGAGAGAAGTGCTGGTACTCGAGTTTGAGCTTTATTTCGTGAAAATATGTTAAATGGTTCTTAAGATATAGACCAAAATAGATTATAATACACGACAATTAGTAACAATTCAATATGCACATAATGACATATAATATATTGTTAGACGGTTGCCAGCCAACATTTTTACGTGAAATAAGAAAATTAAAAAAAAATTGAATAGCTCTGTGGTAATTGGAATCAATTTTTGACAGAAGGTGTGCGTCATGTGATCTCATTGAAAAGGTAAGGGTTAAAGTCGTTCATGTAGAATATATGTTTCTAACTTCATTATTTTATTTTTATTCTGCTAATTTGTGCTTTTCGTACATATCCTGATGTGTAGAATATGAAAACAACATACTTTGTTCTGACATCGAAAATATATATACAGGGTGCATCAAAATATAGCGCTGCAGAATACAAAATAACACTTCGATTTCAGAAAAATTTATAAGTTTGATAGAATTAGGTAGTTTCTCTTTGTGTTACGTAAAAATACACATATGTGATCCTCGGGTGTCATATGCAAGCAACCTAGTGGTGTGTCAGTGTAGGGAAATGCAGTGAAATATGCGTTATTTTGAAAAAAAGAATAAAGTAGTAACAAACGTGGTAGAGAATAAGGTACTTTGTTTCAGCCATAGGGACCCGGGTCTGCGACCGCTAAGAGAGGTGTTGGTACTCGAGTTTGAGCTTTATTTCGTGAAAATATGTTAAATGGTTCTTAAGATATAGACCAAAACAGATTATAATACACGACAATTAGTAACAATTCAATATGCACATAATGACATATAATATATTGTTAGGCGGTTGCCAGCCAACATTTTTACGTGAAATAAGAAAATTAAAACAAAATTGAATAGCTCCGTGGTAATTGGAATCAATTTTTGACAGAAGGTGTGCGTCATGTGATCTCATTGAAAAGGTAAGGGTTATAGTCGTTCATATAGAATATTTGTTTCTAACTTCATTATTTTATGATTTTTTTGTGCCAATTTGTGCCTTTCGTACCTATCCTGATGTGTAGAATATGAAAACATTTTTTTTGTTCTAACATTGAAAATATATATACAGGGCGCATCAAAATATAGCGCTGCAGAAGACAAAATAACACTTCGATTTCAGAAAAATACATAAGTTTGATAGAATTAGGTAGTTTCTCTTTGTGTTACGTAAAAATACGCATATGTGATCCTCGGGTGTCATATGCAAGCAACCTAGTGGTGTGTCAGTGTAGGGAAATGCAGTGAAATATGCGTTATTTTGAAAAAAAGAATAAAGTAGTAACAAACATGGTACAGGATAAGGTACTTTTTTTCAACCATAGGGACCCGGGTTTGCGACCGCTATGAGAGAAGTGCTGGTACTCGAGTTTGAGCTTTATTTCGTGAAAATATGTTAAATGGTTCTTAAGATATAGACCAAAACAGATTATAATACACGACAATTAGTAACAATTCAATATGCACATAATGACATATAATATATTGTTAGGCGGTTGCCAGCCAACATTTTTACGTGAAATAAGAAAATTAAAAAAAAATTGAATAGCTCCTTGGTAATTGGAATCAATTTTTGACAGAAGGTGTGCGTCATGTGATCTCATTGAAAAGGTAAGGGTTAAAGTCGTTCATGTAGAATATATGTTTCTAACTTCATTATTTTATTTTTATTCTGCTAATTTGTGCTTTTCGTACATATCCTGATGTGTAGAATATGAAAACAACATATTTTGTTCTGACATCGAAAATATATATACAGGGTGCATCAAAATATAGCGCTGCAGAAGACAAAATAACACTTCGATTTCAGAAAAATTTATAAGTTTGATAGAATTAGGTAGTTTCTCTAGTGTTACGTAAAAATACGCATATGTGATCCTCGGGTGTCATATGCAAGCAACCTAGTGGTGTGTCAGTGTAGGGAAATGCAGTGAAATATGCGTTATTTAAAAAAAAAAGAATAAAGTAGTAACAAACATGGTACAGGATAAGGTACTTTTTTTCAACCATAGGGACCCGGGTTTGCGACCGCCATGAGAGAAGTGCTGGTACTCGAGTTTGAGCTTTATTTTGTGAAAATATGTTAAATGGTTCTTAAGATATAGACCAAAATAGATTATAATACACGACAATTAGTAACAATTCAATATGCACATAATGACATATAATATCATGTTAGACGGTTGCCAGCCAACATTTTTACGTGAAATAAGAAAATTAAAAAAAAAATTGAATAGCTCCGTGTTAATTGGAATCAATTTTTGACAGAAGGTGTGCGTCATGTGATATCATTGAAAAGGTAAGGGTTAAAGTCGTTCATGTAGAATATATGTTTCTAACTTCATTATTTTATTTTTATTCTGCTAATTTGTGCTTTTCGTACATATCCTGATGTGTAGAATATGAAAACAACATATTTTGTTCTGACATCGAAAATATGTATACAGGGTGCATCAAAATATAGCGCTGCAGAAGACAAAAAAACACTTCGATTTCAGAAAAATATATAAGTTTGATAGAATTAGGTAGTTTCTCTTTGTGTTACGTAAAAATACACATATGTGATCCTCGGGTGTCATATGCAAGCAACCTAGTGGTGTGTCAGTGTAGGGAAATGCAGTGAAATATGCGTTATTTTGAAAAGAAGAATAAAGTAGTAACAAACATGGTAGAGAAGAAGGTACTTTGTTTCAGCCATAGGGACCCGGGTTTGCGACCGCTATGAGAGAAGTGCTGGTACTCGAGTTTGAGCTTTATTTCGTGAAAATATGTTAAATGGTTCTTAAGATATAGACCAAAATAGATTATAATACACGACAATTAGTAACAATTCAATATGCACATAATGACATATAATATCATGTTAGACGGTTGCCAGCCAACATTTTTACGTGAAATAAGAAAATTAAAAAAAAATTGAATAGCTCTGTGGTAATTGGAATCAATTTTTGACAGAAGGTGTGCGTCATGTGATCTCATTGAAAAGGTAAGGGTTAAAGTCGTTCATGTAGAATATATGTTTCTAACTTCATTATTTTATTTTTATTCTGCTAATTTGTGCTTTTCGTACATATCCTGATGTGTAGAATATGAAAACAACATACTTTGTTCTGACATCGAAAATATATATACAGGGTGCATCAAAATATAGCGCTGCAGAAGACAAAATAACACTTCGATTTCAGAAAAATTTATAAGTTTGATAGAATTAGGTAGTTTCTCTTTGTGTTACGTAAAAATACACATATGTGATCCTCGGGTGTCATATGCAAGCAACCTAGTGGTGTGTCAGTGTAGGGAAATGCAGTGAAATATGCGTTATTTTGAAAAAAAGAATAAAGTAGTAACAAACGTGGTAGAGAATAAGGTACTTTGTTTCAGCCATAGGGACCCGGGTCTGCGACCGCTAAGAGAGGTGTTGGTACTCGAGTTTGAGCTTTATTTCGTGAAAATATGTTAAATGGTTCTTAAGATATAGACCAAAACAGATTATAATACACGACAATTAGTAACAATTCAATATGCACATAATGACATATAATATATTGTTAGACGGTTGCCAGCCAACATTTTTACGTGAAATAAGAAAATTAAAAAAAAATTGAATAGCTCTGTGGTAATTGGAATCAATTTTTGACAGAAGGTGTGCGTCATGTGATCTCATTGAAAAGGTAAGGGTTAAAGTCGTTCATGTAGAATATATGTTTCTAACTTCATTATTTTATTTTTATTCTGCTAATTTGTGCTTTTCGTACATATCCTGATGTGTAGAATATGAAAACAACATACTTTGTTCTGACATCGAAAATATATATACAGGGTGCATCAAAATATAGCGCTGCAGAATACAAAATAACACTTCGATTTCAGAAAAATTTATAAGTTTGATAGAATTAGGTAGTTTCTCTTTGTGTTACGTAAAAATACACATATGTGATCCTCGGGTGTCATATGCAAGCAACCTAGTGGTGTGTCAGTGTAGGGAAATGCAGTGAAATATGCGTTATTTTGAAAAAAAGAATAAAGTAGTAACAAACGTGGTAGAGAATAAGGTACTTTGTTTCAGCCATAGGGACCCGGGTCTGCGACCGCTAAGAGAGGTGTTGGTACTCGAGTTTGAGCTTTATTTCGTGAAAATATGTTAAATGGTTCTTAAGATATAGACCAAAACAGATTATAATACACGACAATTAGTAACAATTCAATATGCACATAATGACATATAATATATTGTTAGGCGGTTGCCAGCCAACATTTTTACGTGAAATAAGAAAATTAAAACAAAATTGAATAGCTCCGTGGTAATTGGAATCAATTTTTGACAGAAGGTGTGCGTCATGTGATCTCATTGAAAAGGTAAGGGTTATAGTCGTTCATATAGAATATTTGTTTCTAACTTCATTATTTTATGATTTTTTTGTGCCAATTTGTGCCTTTCGTACCTATCCTGATGTGTAGAATATGAAAACATTTTTTTTGTTCTAACATTGAAAATATATATACAGGGCGCATCAAAATATAGCGCTGCAGAAGACAAAATAACACTTCGATTTCAGAAAAATACATAAGTTTGATAGAATTAGGTAGTTTCTCTTTGTGTTACGTAAAAATACGCATATGTGATCCTCGGGTGTCATATGCAAGCAACCTAGTGGTGTGTCAGTGTAGGGAAATGCAGTGAAATATGCGTTATTTTGAAAAAAAGAATAAAGTAGTAACAAACATGGTACAGGATAAGGTACTTTTTTTCAACCATAGGGACCCGGGTTTGCGACCGCTATGAGAGAAGTGCTGGTACTCGAGTTTGAGCTTTATTTCGTGAAAATATGTTAAATGGTTCTTAAGATATAGACCAAAACAGATTATAATACACGACAATTAGTAACAATTCAATATGCACATAATGACATATAATATATTGTTAGGCGGTTGCCAGCCAACATTTTTACGTGAAATAAGAAAATTAAAAAAAAATTGAATAGCTCCTTGGTAATTGGAATCAATTTTTGACAGAAGGTGTGCGTCATGTGATCTCATTGAAAAGGTAAGGGTTAAAGTCGTTCATGTAGAATATATGTTTCTAACTTCATTATTTTATTTTTATTCTGCTAATTTGTGCTTTTCGTACATATCCTGATGTGTAGAATATGAAAACAACATATTTTGTTCTGACATCGAAAATATATATACAGGGTGCATCAAAATATAGCGCTGCAGAAGACAAAATAACACTTCGATTTCAGAAAAATTTATAAGTTTGATAGAATTAGGTAGTTTCTCTAGTGTTACGTAAAAATACGCATATGTGATCCTCGGGTGTCATATGCAAGCAACCTAGTGGTGTGTCAGTGTAGGGAAATGCAGTGAAATATGCGTTATTTAAAAAAAAAAGAATAAAGTAGTAACAAACATGGTACAGGATAAGGTACTTTTTTTCAACCATAGGGACCCGGGTTTGCGACCGCCATGAGAGAAGTGCTGGTACTCGAGTTTGAGCTTTATTTTGTGAAAATATGTTAAATGGTTCTTAAGATATAGACCAAAATAGATTATAATACACGACAATTAGTAACAATTCAATATGCACATAATGACATATAATATCATGTTAGACGGTTGCCAGCCAACATTTTTACGTGAAATAAGAAAATTAAAAAAAAAATTGAATAGCTCCGTGTTAATTGGAATCAATTTTTGACAGAAGGTGTGCGTCATGTGATATCATTGAAAAGGTAAGGGTTAAAGTCGTTCATGTAGAATATATGTTTCTAACTTCATTATTTTATTTTTATTCTGCTAATTTGTGCTTTTCGTACATATCCTGATGTGTAGAATATGAAAACAACATATTTTGTTCTGACATCGAAAATATGTATACAGGGTGCATCAAAATATAGCGCTGCAGAAGACAAAAAAACACTTCGATTTCAGAAAAATATATAAGTTTGATAGAATTAGGTAGTTTCTCTTTGTGTTACGTAAAAATACACATATGTGATCCTCGGGTGTCATATGCAAGCAACCTAGTGGTGTGTCAGTGTAGGGAAATGCAGTGAAATATGCGTTATTTTGAAAAGAAGAATAAAGTAGTAACAAACATGGTAGAGAAGAAGGTACTTTGTTTCAGCCATAGGGACCCGGGTTTGCGACCGCTATGAGAGAAGTGCTGGTACTCGAGTTTGAGCTTTATTTCGTGAAAATATGTTAAATGGTTCTTAAGATATAGACCAAAATAGATTATAATACACGACAATTAGTAACAATTCAATATGCACATAATGACATATAATATCATGTTAGACGGTTGCCAGCCAACATTTTTACGTGAAATAAGAAAATTAAAAAAAAATTGAATAGCTCTGTGGTAATTGGAATCAATTTTTGACAGAAGGTGTGCGTCATGTGATCTCATTGAAAAGGTAAGGGTTAAAGTCGTTCATGTAGAATATATGTTTCTAACTTCATTATTTTATTTTTATTCTGCTAATTTGTGCTTTTCGTACATATCCTGATGTGTAGAATATGAAAACAACATACTTTGTTCTGACATCGAAAATATATATACAGGGTGCATCAAAATATAGCGCTGCAGAAGACAAAATAACACTTCGATTTCAGAAAAATTTATAAGTTTGATAGAATTAGGTAGTTTCTCTTTGTGTTACGTAAAAATACACATATGTGATCCTCGGGTGTCATATGCAAGCAACCTAGTGGTGTGTCAGTGTAGGGAAATGCAGTGAAATATGCGTTATTTTGAAAAAAAGAATAAAGTAGTAACAAACGTGGTAGAGAATAAGGTACTTTGTTTCAGCCATAGGGACCCGGGTCTGCGACCGCTAAGAGAGGTGTTGGTACTCGAGTTTGAGCTTTATTTCGTGAAAATATGTTAAATGGTTCTTAAGATATAGACCAAAACAGATTATAATACACGACAATTAGTAACAATTCAATATGCACATAATGACATATAATATATTGTTAGGCGGTTGCCAGCCAACATTTTTACGTGAAATAAGAAAATTAAAAAAAAATTGAATAGCTCCTTGGTAATTGGAATCAATTTTTGACAGAAGGTGTGCGTCATGTGATCTCATTGAAAAGGTAAGGGTTAAAGTCGTTCATGTAGAATATATGTTTCTAACTTCATTATTTTATTTTTATTCTGCTAATTTGTGCTTTTCGTACATATCCTGATGTGTAGAATATGAAAACAACATATTTTGTTCTGACATCGAAAATATATATACAGGGTGCATCAAAATATAGCGCTGCAGAAGACAAAATAACACTTCGATTTCAGAAAAATTTATAAGTTTGATAGAATTAGGTAGTTTCTCTAGTGTTACGTAAAAATACGCATATGTGATCCTCGGGTGTCATATGCAAGCAACCTAGTGGTGTGTCAGTGTAGGGAAATGCAGTGAAATATGCGTTATTTAAAAAAAAAAGAATAAAGTAGTAACAAACATGGTACAGGATAAGGTACTTTTTTTCAACCATAGGGACCCGGGTTTGCGACCGCCATGAGAGAAGTGCTGGTACTCGAGTTTGAGCTTTATTTTGTGAAAATATGTTAAATGGTTCTTAAGATATAGACCAAAATAGATTATAATACACGACAATTAGTAACAATTCAATATGCACATAATGACATATAATATCATGTTAGACGGTTGCCAGCCAACATTTTTACGTGAAATAAGAAAATTAAAAAAAAAATTGAATAGCTCCGTGTTAATTGGAATCAATTTTTGACAGAAGGTGTGCGTCATGTGATATCATTGAAAAGGTAAGGGTTAAAGTCGTTCATGTAGAATATATGTTTCTAACTTCATTATTTTATTTTTATTCTGCTAATTTGTGCTTTTCGTACATATCCTGATGTGTAGAATATGAAAACAACATATTTTGTTCTGACATCGAAAATATGTATACAGGGTGCATCAAAATATAGCGCTGCAGAAGACAAAAAAACACTTCGATTTCAGAAAAATATATAAGTTTGATAGAATTAGGTAGTTTCTCTTTGTGTTACGTAAAAATACACATATGTGATCCTCGGGTGTCATATGCAAGCAACCTAGTGGTGTGTCAGTGTAGGGAAATGCAGTGAAATATGCGTTATTTTGAAAAGAAGAATAAAGTAGTAACAAACATGGTAGAGAAGAAGGTACTTTGTTTCAGCCATAGGGACCCGGGTTTGCGACCGCTATGAGAGAAGTGCTGGTACTCGAGTTTGAGCTTTATTTCGTGAAAATATGTTAAATGGTTCTTAAGATATAGACCAAAATAGATTATAATACACGACAATTAGTAACAATTCAATATGCACATAATGACATATAATATCATGTTAGACGGTTGCCAGCCAACATTTTTACGTGAAATAAGAAAATTAAAAAAAAATTGAATAGCTCTGTGGTAATTGGAATCAATTTTTGACAGAAGGTGTGCGTCATGTGATCTCATTGAAAAGGTAAGGGTTAAAGTCGTTCATGTAGAATATATGTTTCTAACTTCATTATTTTATTTTTATTCTGCTAATTTGTGCTTTTCGTACATATCCTGATGTGTAGAATATGAAAACAACATACTTTGTTCTGACATCGAAAATATATATACAGGGTGCATCAAAATATAGCGCTGCAGAAGACAAAATAACACTTCGATTTCAGAAAAATTTATAAGTTTGATAGAATTAGGTAGTTTCTCTTTGTGTTACGTAAAAATACACATATGTGATCCTCGGGTGTCATATGCAAGCAACCTAGTGGTGTGTCAGTGTAGGGAAATGCAGTGAAATATGCGTTATTTTGAAAAAAAGAATAAAGTAGTAACAAACGTGGTAGAGAATAAGGTACTTTGTTTCAGCCATAGGGACCCGGGTCTGCGACCGCTAAGAGAGGTGTTGGTACTCGAGTTTGAGCTTTATTTCGTGAAAATATGTTAAATGGTTCTTAAGATATAGACCAAAACAGATTATAATACACGACAATTAGTAACAATTCAATATGCACATAATGACATATAATATATTGTTAGACGGTTGCCAGCCAACATTTTTACGTGAAATAAGAAAATTAAAAAAAAATTGAATAGCTCTGTGGTAATTGGAATCAATTTTTGACAGAAGGTGTGCGTCATGTGATCTCATTGAAAAGGTAAGGGTTAAAGTCGTTCATGTAGAATATATGTTTCTAACTTCATTATTTTATTTTTATTCTGCTAATTTGTGCTTTTCGTACATATCCTGATGTGTAGAATATGAAAACAACATACTTTGTTCTGACATCGAAAATATATATACAGGGTGCATCAAAATATAGCGCTGCAGAATAGAAAATAACACTTCGATTTCAGAAAAATTTATAAGTTTGATAGAATTAGGTAGTTTCTCTTTGTGTTACGTAAAAATACACATATGTGATCCTCGGGTGTCATATGCAAGCAACCTAGTGGTGTGTCAGTGTAGGGAAATGCAGTGAAATATGCGTTATTTTGAAAAAAAGAATAAAGTAGTAACAAACGTGGTAGAGAATAAGGTACTTTGTTTCAGCCATAGGGACCCGGGTCTGCGACCGCTAAGAGAGGTGTTGGTACTCGAGTTTGAGCTTTATTTCGTGAAAATATGTTAAATGGTTCTTAAGATATAGACCAAAACAGATTATAATACACGACAATTAGTAACAATTCAATATGCACATAATGACATATAATATATTGTTAGGCGGTTGCCAGCCAACATTTTTACGTGAAATAAGAAAATTAAAACAAAATTGAATAGCTCCGTGGTAATTGGAATCAATTTTTGACAGAAGGTGTGCGTCATGTGATCTCATTGAAAAGGTAAGGGTTATAGTCGTTCATATAGAATATTTGTTTCTAACTTCATTATTTTATGATTTTTTTGTGCCAATTTGTGCCTTTCGTACCTATCCTGATGTGTAGAATATGAAAACATTTTTTTTGTTCTAACATTGAAAATATATATACAGGGCGCATCAAAATATAGCGCTGCAGAAGACAAAATAACACTTCGATTTCAGAAAAATACATAAGTTTGATAGAATTAGGTAGTTTCTCTTTGTGTTACGTAAAAATACGCATATGTGATCCTCGGGTGTCATATGCAAGCAACCTAGTGGTGTGTCAGTGTAGGGAAATGCAGTGAAATATGCGTTATTTTGAAAAAAAGAATAAAGTAGTAACAAACATGGTACAGGATAAGGTACTTTTTTTCAACCATAGGGACCCGGGTTTGCGACCGCTATGAGAGAAGTGCTGGTACTCGAGTTTGAGCTTTATTTCGTGAAAATATGTTAAATGGTTCTTAAGATATAGACCAAAACAGATTATAATACACGACAATTAGTAACAATTCAATATGCACATAATGACATATAATATATTGTTAGGCGGTTGCCAGCCAACATTTTTACGTGAAATAAGAAAATTAAAAAAAAATTGAATAGCTCCTTGGTAATTGGAATCAATTTTTGACAGAAGGTGTGCGTCATGTGATCTCATTGAAAAGGTAAGGGTTAAAGTCGTTCATGTAGAATATATGTTTCTAACTTCATTATTTTATTTTTATTCTGCTAATTTGTGCTTTTCGTACATATCCTGATGTGTAGAATATGAAAACAACATATTTTGTTCTGACATCGAAAATATATATACAGGGTGCATCAAAATATAGCGCTGCAGAAGACAAAATAACACTTCGATTTCAGAAAAATTTATAAGTTTGATAGAATTAGGTAGTTTCTCTAGTGTTACGTAAAAATACGCATATGTGATCCTCGGGTGTCATATGCAAGCAACCTAGTGGTGTGTCAGTGTAGGGAAATGCAGTGAAATATGCGTTATTTAAAAAAAAAAGAATAAAGTAGTAACAAACATGGTACAGGATAAGGTACTTTTTTTCAACCATAGGGACCCGGGTTTGCGACCGCCATGAGAGAAGTGCTGGTACTCGAGTTTGAGCTTTATTTTGTGAAAATATGTTAAATGGTTCTTAAGATATAGACCAAAATAGATTATAATACACGACAATTAGTAACAATTCAATATGCACATAATGACATATAATATCATGTTAGACGGTTGCCAGCCAACATTTTTACGTGAAATAAGAAAATTAAAAAAAAAAATGAATAGCTCCGTGTTAATTGGAATCAATTTTTGACAGAAGGTGTGCGTCATGTGATATCATTGAAAAGGTAAGGGTTAAAGTCGTTCATGTAGAATATATGTTTCTAACTTCATTATTTTATTTTTATTCTGCTAATTTGTGCTTTTCGTACATATCCTGATGTGTAGAATATGAAAACAACATATTTTGTTCTGACATCGAAAATATGTATACAGGGTGCATCAAAATATAGCGCTGCAGAAGACAAAAAAACACTTCGATTTCAGAAAAATATATAAGTTTGATAGAATTAGGTAGTTTCTCTTTGTGTTACGTAAAAATACACATATGTGATCCTCGGGTGTCATATGCAAGCAACCTAGTGGTGTGTCAGTGTAGGGAAATGCAGTGAAATATGCGTTATTTTGAAAAGAAGAATAAAGTAGTAACAAACATGGTAGAGAAGAAGGTACTTTGTTTCAGCCATAGGGACCCGGGTTTGCGACCGCTATGAGAGAAGTGCTGGTACTCGAGTTTGAGCTTTATTTCGTGAAAATATGTTAAATGGTTCTTAAGATATAGACCAAAATAGATTATAATACACGACAATTAGTAACAATTCAATATGCACATAATGACATATAATATATTGTTAGACGGTTGCCAGCCAACATTTTTACGTGAAATAAGAAAATTAAAAAAAAATTGAATAGCTCTGTGGTAATTGGAATCAATTTTTGACAGAAGGTGTGCGTCATGTGATCTCATTGAAAAGGTAAGGGTTAAAGTCGTTCATGTAGAATATATGTTTCTAACTTCATTATTTTATTTTTATTCTGCTAATTTGTGCTTTTCGTACATATCCTGATGTGTAGAATATGAAAACAACATACTTTGTTCTGACATCGAAAATATATATACAGGGTGCATCAAAATATAGCGCTGCAGAAGACAAAATAACACTTCGATTTCAGAAAAATTTATAAGTTTGATAGAATTAGGTAGTTTCTCTTTGTGTTACGTAAAAATACACATATGTGATCCTCGGGTGTCATATGCAAGCAACCTAGTGGTGTGTCAGTGTAGGGAAATGCAGTGAAATATGCGTTATTTTGAAAAAAAGAATAAAGTAGTAACAAACGTGGTAGAGAATAAGGTACTTTGTTTCAGCCATAGGGACCCGGGTCTGCGACCGCTAAGAGAGGTGTTGGTACTCGAGTTTGAGCTTTATTTCGTGAAAATATGTTAAATGGTTCTTAAGATATAGACCAAAACAGATTATAATACACGACAATTAGTAACAATTCAATATGCACATAATGACATATAATATATTGTTAGGCGGTTGCCAGCCAACATTTTTACGTGAAATAAGAAAATTAAAACAAAATTGAATAGCTCCGTGGTAATTGGAATCAATTTTTGACAGAAGGTGTGCATCATGTGATCTCATTGAAAAGGTAAGGGTTATAGTCGTTCATATAGAATATTTGTTTCTAACTTCATTATTTTATGCTTTTTTTGTGCCAATTTGTGCCTTTCGTACCTATCCTGATGTGTAGAATATGAAAACATTTTTTTTGTTCTAACATTGAAAATATATATACAGGGCGCATCAAAATATAGCGCTGCAGAAGACAAAATAACACTTCGATTTCAGAAAAATACATAAGTTTGATAGAATTAGGTAGTTTCTCTTTGTGTTACGTAAAAATACGCATATGTGATCCTCGGGTGTCATATGCAAGCAACCTAGTGGTGTGTCAGTGTAGGGAAATGCAGTGAAATATGCGTTATTTTGAAAAAAAGAATAAAGTAGTAACAAACATGGTACAGGATAAGGTACTTTTTTTCAACCATAGGGACCCGGGTTTGCGACCGCTATGAGAGAAGTGCTGGTACTCGAGTT
Organism: Thermobia domestica; assembly: GCF_964235325.1. Classification (NCBI taxonomy): domain Eukaryota; kingdom Metazoa; phylum Arthropoda; class Insecta; order Zygentoma; family Lepismatidae; genus Thermobia; species Thermobia domestica. Next base: position 71,748 of record NW_027656038.1, read on the forward strand.
TGAGCTTTATTTCGTGAAAATATGTTAAATGGTTCTTAAGATATAGACCAAAATAGATTATAATACACGACAATTAGTAACAATTCAATATGCACATAATGACATATAATATATTGTTAGGCGGTTGCCAGCCAACATTTTTACGTGAAATAAGAAAATTAAAACAAAATTGAATAGCTCCGTGGTAATTGGAATCAATTTTTGACAGAAGGTGTGCGTCATGTGATCTCATTGAAAAGGTAAGGGTTAAAGTCGTTCATGTAGAATATATGTTTCTAACTTCATTATTTTATTTTTATTCTGCTAATTTGTGCTTTTCGTACATATCCTGATGTGTAGAATATGAAAACAACATACTTTGTTCTGACATCGAAAATATATATACAGGGTGCATCAAAATATAGCGCTGCAGAAGACAAAATAACACTTCGATTTCAGAAAAATATATAAGTTTGATAGAATTAGGTAGTTTCTCTTTACGTAAACTACCTAATTGTTACGTAAAAATACGCATATGTGATCCTCGGGTGTCATATGCAAGCAACCTAGTGGTGTGTCAGTGTAGGGAAATGCAGTGAAATATGCGTTATTTTGAAAAAAAGAATAAAGTAGTAACAAACATGGTACAGGATAAGGGAATTTTTTTCAGCCATAGGGACCCGGGTTTGCGACCGCTATGAGAGAAGTGCTGGTACTCGAGTTTGAGCTTTATTTCGTGAAAATATGTTAAATGGTTCTTAAGATATAGACCAAAATAGATTATAATACACGACAATTAGTAACAATTCAATATGCACATAATGACATATAATATATTGTTAGGCGGTTGCCAGCCAACATTTTTACGTGAAATAAGAAAATTAAAACAAAATTGAATAGCTCCGTGGTAATTGGAATCAATTTTTGACAGAAGGTGTGCGTCATGTGATCTCATTGAAAAGGTAAGGGTTAAAGTCGTTCATGTAGAATATATGTTTCTAACTTCATTATTTTATTTTTATTCTGCTAATTTGTGCTTTTCGTACATATCCTGATGTGTAGAATATGAAAACAACATACTTTGTTCTGACATCGAAAATATATATACAGGGTGCATCAAAATATAGCGCTGCAGAAGACAAAATAACACTTCGATTTCAGAAAAATTTATAAGTTTGATAGAATTAGGTAGTTTCTCTTGTGTTACGTAAAAATACGCATATGTGATCCTCGGGTGTCATATGCAAGCAACCTAGTGGTGTGTCAGTGTAGGGAAATGCAGTGAAATATGCGTTATTTAAAAAAAAAAAGAATAAAGTAGTAACAAACATGGTACAGGATAAGGTACTTTTTTTCAACCATAGGGACCCGGGTTTGCGACCGCTATGAGAGAAGTGCTGGTACTCGAGTTTGAGCTTTATTTCGTGAAAATATGTTAAATGGTTCTTAAGATATAGACCAAAATAGATTATAATACACGACAATTAGTAACAATTCAATATGCACATAATGACATATAATATATTGTTAGGCGGTTGCCAGCCAACATTTTTACGTGAAATAAGAAAATTAAAACAAAATTGAATAGCTCCGTGGTAATTGGAATCAATTTTTGACAGAAGGTGTGCGTCATGTGATCTCATTGAAAAGGTAAGGGTTAAAGTCGTTCATGTAGAATATATGTTTCTAACTTCATTATTTTATTTTTATTCTGCTAATTTGTGCTTTTCGTACATATCCTGATGTGTAGAATATGAAAACAACATACTTTGTTCTGACATCGAAAATATATATACAGGGTGCATCAAAATATAGCACTGCAGAAAACAAAATAACACTTCGATTTCAGAAAAATATATAAGTTTGATAGAATTAGGTAGTTTCTCTTTACGTAAACTACCTAATTGTTACGTAAAAATACGCATATGTGATCCTCGGGTGTCATATGCAAGCAACCTAGTGGTGTGTCAGTGTAGGGAAATGCAGTGAAATATGCGTTATTTTGAAAAAAAGAATAAAGTAGTAACAAACATGGTACAGGATAAGGGAATTTTTTTCAGCCATAGGGACCCGGGTTTGCGACCGCTATGAGAGAAGTGCTGGTACTCGAGTTTGAGCTTTATTTCGTGAAAATATGTTAAATGGTTCTTAAGATATAGACCAAAATAGATTATAATACACGACAATTAGTAACAATTCAATATGCACATAATGACATATAATATATTGTTAGGCGGTTGCCAGCCAACATTTTTACGTGAAATAAGAAAATTAAAACAAAATTGAATAGCTCCGTGGTAATTGGAATCAATTTTTGACAGAAGGTGTGCGTCATGTGATCTCATTGAAAAGGTAAGGGTTAAAGTCGTTCATGTAGAATATATGTTTCTAACTTCATTATTTTATTTTTATTCTGCTAATTTGTGCTTTTCGTACATATCCTGATGTGTAGAATATGAAAACAACATACTTTGTTCTGACATCGAAAATATATATACAGGGTGCATCAAAATATAGCGCTGCAGAAGACAAAATAACACTTCGATTTCAGAAAAATTTATAAGTTTGATAGAATTAGGTAGTTTCTCTTGTGTTACGTAAAAATACGCATATGTGATCCTCGGGTGTCATATGCAAGCAACCTAGTGGTGTGTCAGTGTAGGGAAATGCAGTGAAATATGCGTTATTTAAAAAAAAAAGAATAAAGTAGTAACAAACATGGTACAGGATAAGGTACTTTTTTTCAACCATAGGGACCCGGGTTTGCGACCGCTATGAGAGAAGTGCTGGTACTCGAGTTTGAGCTTTATTTCGTGAAAATATGTTAAATGGTTCTTAAGATATAGACCAAAACAGATTATAATACACGACAATTAGTAACAATTCAATATGCACATAATGACATATAATATATTGTTAGGCGGTTGCCAGCCAACATTTTTACGTGAAATAAGAAAATTAAAACAAAATTGAATAGCTCCGTGGTAATTGGAATCAATTTTTGACAGAAGGTGTGCATCATGTGATCTCATTGAAAAGGTAAGGGTTATAGTCGTTCATATAGAATATTTGTTTCTAACTTCATTATTTTATGCTTTTTTTGTGCCAATTTGTGCCTTTCGTACCTATCCTGATGTGTAGAATATGAAAACATTTTTTTTGTTCTAACATTGAAAATATATATACAGGGCGCATCAAAATATAGCGCTGCAGAAGACAAAATAACACTTCGATTTCAGAAAAATACATAAGTTTGATAGAATTAGGTAGTTTCTCTTTGTGTTACGTAAAAATACGCATATGTGATCCTCGGGTGTCATATGCAAGCAACCTAGTGGTGTGTCAGTGTAGGGAAATGCAGTGAAATATGCGTTATTTTGAAAAAAAGAATAAAGTAGTAACAAACATGGTACAGGATAAGGTACTTTTTTTCAACCATAGGGACCCGGGTTTGCGACCGCTATGAGAGAAGTGCTGGTACTCGAGTTTGAGCTTTATTTCGTGAAAATATGTTAAATGGTTCTTAAGATATAGACCAAAATAGATTATAATACACGACAATTAGTAACAATTCAATATGCACATAATGACATATAATATATTGTTAGGCGGTTGCCAGCCAACATTTTTACGTGAAATAAGAAAATTAAAACAAAATTGAATAGCTCCGTGGTAATTGGAATCAATTTTTGACAGAAGGTGTGCGTCATGTGATCTCATTGAAAAGGTAAGGGTTAAAGTCGTTCATGTAGAATATATGTTTCTAACTTCATTATTTTATTTTTATTCTGCTAATTTGTGCTTTTCGTACATATCCTGATGTGTAGAATATGAAAACAACATACTTTGTTCTGACATCGAAAATATATATACAGGGTGCATCAAAATATAGCGCTGCAGAAGACAAAATAACACTTCGATTTCAGAAAAATATATAAGTTTGATAGAATTAGGTAGTTTCTCTTTACGTAAACTACCTAATTGTTACGTAAAAATACGCATATGTGATCCTCGGGTGTCATATGCAAGCAACCTAGTGGTGTGTCAGTGTAGGGAAATGCAGTGAAATATGCGTTATTTTGAAAAAAAGAATAAAGTAGTAACAAACATGGTACAGGATAAGGGAATTTTTTTCAGCCATAGGGACCCGGGTTTGCGACCGCTATGAGAGAAGTGCTGGTACTCGAGTTTGAGCTTTATTTCGTGAAAATATGTTAAATGGTTCTTAAGATATAGACCAAAATAGATTATAATACACGACAATTAGTAACAATTCAATATGCACATAATGACATATAATATATTGTTAGGCGGTTGCCAGCCAACATTTTTACGTGAAATAAGAAAATTAAAACAAAATTGAATAGCTCCGTGGTAATTGGAATCAATTTTTGACAGAAGGTGTGCGTCATGTGATCTCATTGAAAAGGTAAGGGTTAAAGTCGTTCATGTAGAATATATGTTTCTAACTTCATTATTTTATTTTTATTCTGCTAATTTGTGCTTTTCGTACATATCCTGATGTGTAGAATATGAAAACAACATACTTTGTTCTGACATCGAAAATATATATACAGGGTGCATCAAAATATAGCGCTGCAGAAGACAAAATAACACTTCGATTTCAGAAAAATTTATAAGTTTGATAGAATTAGGTAGTTTCTCTTGTGTTACGTAAAAATACGCATATGTGATCCTCGGGTGTCATATGCAAGCAACCTAGTGGTGTGTCAGTGTAGGGAAATGCAGTGAAATATGCGTTATTTAAAAAAAAAAGAATAAAGTAGTAACAAACATGGTACAGGATAAGGTACTTTTTTTCAACCATAGGGACCCGGGTTTGCGACCGCTATGAGAGAAGTGCTGGTACTCGAGTTTGAGCTTTATTTCGTGAAAATATGTTAAATGGTTCTTAAGATATAGACCAAAATAGATTATAATACACGACAATTAGTAACAATTCAATATGCACATAATGACATATAATATATTGTTAGGCGGTTGCCAGCCAACATTTTTACGTGAAATAAGAAAATTAAAACAAAATTGAATAGCTCCGTGGTAATTGGAATCAATTTTTGACAGAAGGTGTGCGTCATGTGATCTCATTGAAAAGGTAAGGGTTAAAGTCGTTCATGTAGAATATATGTTTCTAACTTCATTATTTTATTTTTATTCTGCTAATTTGTGCTTTTCGTACATATCCTGATGTGTAGAATATGAAAACAACATACTTTGTTCTGACATCGAAAATATATATACAGGGTGCATCAAAATATAGCACTGCAGAAAACAAAATAACACTTCGATTTCAGAAAAATATATAAGTTTGATAGAATTAGGTAGTTTCTCTTTACGTAAACTACCTAATTGTTACGTAAAAATACGCATATGTGATCCTCGGGTGTCATATGCAAGCAACCTAGTGGTGTGTCAGTGTAGGGAAATGCAGTGAAATATGCGTTATTTTGAAAAAAAGAATAAAGTAGTAACAAACATGGTACAGGATAAGGGAATTTTTTTCAGCCATAGGGACCCGGGTTTGCGACCGCTATGAGAGAAGTGCTGGTACTCGAGTTTGAGCTTTATTTCGTGAAAATATGTTAAATGGTTCTTAAGATATAGACCAAAATAGATTATAATACACGACAATTAGTAACAATTCAATATGCACATAATGACATATAATATATTGTTAGGCGGTTGCCAGCCAACATTTTTACGTGAAATAAGAAAATTAAAACAAAATTGAATAGCTCCGTGGTAATTGGAATCAATTTTTGACAGAAGGTGTGCGTCATGTGATCTCATTGAAAAGGTAAGGGTTAAAGTCGTTCATGTAGAATATATGTTTCTAACTTCATTATTTTATTTTTATTCTGCTAATTTGTGCTTTTCGTACATATCCTGATGTGTAGAATATGAAAACAACATACTTTGTTCTGACATCGAAAATATATATACAGGGTGCATCAAAATATAGCGCTGCAGAAGACAAAATAACACTTCGATTTCAGAAAAATTTATAAGTTTGATAGAATTAGGTAGTTTCTCTTGTGTTACGTAAAAATACGCATATGTGATCCTCGGGTGTCATATGCAAGCAACCTAGTGGTGTGTCAGTGTAGGGAAATGCAGTGAAATATGCGTTATTTAAAAAAAAAAGAATAAAGTAGTAACAAACATGGTACAGGATAAGGTACTTTTTTTCAACCATAGGGACCCGGGTTTGCGACCGCTATGAGAGAAGTGCTGGTACTCGAGTTTGAGCTTTATTTCGTGAAAATATGTTAAATGGTTCTTAAGATATAGACCAAAATAGATTATAATACACGACAATTAGTAACAATTCAATATGCACATAATGACATATAATATCATGTTAGACGGTTGCCAGCCAACATTTTTACGTGAAATAAGAAAATTAAAAAAAAATTGAATAGCTCCGTGTTAATTGGAATCAATTTTTGACAGAAGGTGTGCGTCATGTGTTATCATTGAAAAGGTAAGGGTTAAAGTCGTTCATGTAGAATATATGTTTCTAACTTCATTATTTTATTTTTATTCTGCTAATTTGTGCTTTTCGTACATATCCTGATGTGTAGAATATGAAAACAACATATTTTGTTCTGACATCGAAAATATATATACAGGGTGCATCAAAATATAGCGCTGCAGAAGACAAAATAACACTTCGATTTCAGAAAAATATATAAGTTTGATAAAATTAGGTAGTTTCTCTTTGTGTTACGTAAAAATACACATATGTGATCCTCGGGTGTCATATGCAAGCAACCTAGTGGTGTGTCAGTGTAGGGAAATGCAGTGAAATATGCGTTATTTTGAAAAGAAGAATAAAGTAGTAACAAACATGGTAGAGAATAAGGTACTTTGTTTCAGCCATAGGGACCCGGGTTTGCGACCGCTATGAGAGAAGTGCTGGTACTCGAGTTTGAGCTTTATTTCGTGAAAATATGTTAAATGGTTCTTAAGATATAGACCAAAACAGATTATAATACACGACAATTAGTAACAATTCAATATGCACATAATGACATATAATATATAGTTAGGCGGTTGCCAGCCAACATTTTTACGTGAAATAAGAAAATTAAAACAAAATTGAATAGCTCCGTGGTAATTGGAATCAATTTTTGACAGAAGGTGTGCGTCATGTGATCTCATTGAAAAGGTAAGGGTTATAGTCGTTCATATAGAATATTTGTTTCTAACTTCATTATTTTATGCTTTTTCTGCCAATTTGTGCCTTTCGTACCTATCCTGATGTGTAGAATATGAAAACATTTTTTTTTGTTCTAACATTGAAAATATATATACAGGGCGCATCAAAATATAGCGCTGCAGAAGACAAAATAACACTTCGATTTCAGAAAAATATATAAGTTTGATAGAATTAGGTAGTTTCTCTTTGTGTTACGTAAAAATACGCATATGTGATCCTCGGGTGTCATATGCAAGCAACCTAGTGGTGTGTCAGTGTAGGGAAATGCAGTGAAATATGCGTTATTTTGAAAAAAAGAATTAAGTAGTAACAAACATGGTAGAGAATAAGGTACTTTGTTTCAGCCATAGGGACCCGGGTTTGCGACCGCTATGAGAGAAGTGCTGGTACTCGAGTTTGAGCTTTATTTCGTGAAAATATGTTAAATGGTTCTTAAGATATAGACCAAAATAGATTATAATACACGACAATTAGTAACAATTCAATATGCACATAATGACATATAATATATTGTTAGACGGTTGCCAGCCAACATTTTTACGTGAAATAAGAAAATTAAAAAAAAATTGAATAGCTCTGTGGTAATTGGAATCAATTTTTGACAGAAGGTGTGCGTCATGTGATCTCATTGAAAAGGTAAGGGTTAAAGTCGTTCATGTAGAATATATGTTTCTAACTTCATTATTTTATTTTTATTCTGCTAATTTGTGCTTTTCGTACATATCCTGATGTGTAGAATATGAAAACAACATACTTTGTTCTGACATCGAAAATATATATACAGGGTGCATAAAATATAGCGCTGCAGAAGACAAAATAACACTTCGATTTCAGAAAAAATTATAAGTTTGATAGAATTAGGTAGTTTCTCTTTGTGTTACGTAAAAATACGCATATGTGATCCTCGGGTGTCATATGCAAGCAACCTAGTGGTGTGTCAGTGTAGGGAAATGCAGTGAAATATGCGTTATTTAAAAAAAAGAATAAAGTAGTAACAAACATGGTACAGGATAAGGTACTTTTTTTCAACCATAGGGACCCGGGTTTGCGACCGCTATGAGAGAAGTGCTGGTACTCGAGTTTGGGCTTTATTTCGTGAAAATATGTTAAATGGTTCTTAAGATATAGACCAAAATAGATTATAATACACGACAATTAGTAACAATTCAATATGCACATAATGACATATAATATATTGTTAGACGGTTGCCAGCCAACATTTTTACGTGAAATAAGAAAATTAAAAAAAAAATTGAATAGCTCTGTGGTAATTGGAATCAATTTTTGACAGAAGGTGTGCGTCATGTGATCTCATTGAAAAGGTAAGGGTTAAAGTCGTTCATGTAGAATATATGTTTCTAACTTCATTATTTTATTTTTATTCTGCTAATTTGTGCTTTTCGTACATATCCTGATGTGTAGAATATGAAAACAACATACTTTGTTCTGACATCGAAAATATATATACAGGGTGCATCAAAATATAGCGCTGCAGAAGACAAAATAACACTTCGATTTCAGAAAAATTTATAAGTTTGATAGAATTAGGTAGTTTCTCTTTGTGTTACGTAAAAATACACATATGTGATCCTCGGGTGTCATATGCAAGCAACCTAGTGGTGTGTCAGTGTAGGGAAATGCAGTGAAATATGCGTTATTTTGAAAAAAAGAATAAAGTAGTAACAAACGTGGTAGAGAATAAGGTACTTTGTTTCAGCCATAGGGACCCGGGTTTGCGACCGCTAAGAGAGGTGTTGGTACTCGAGTTTGAGCTTTATTTCGTGAAAATATGTTAAATGGTTCTTAAGATATAGACCAAAACAGATTATAATACACGACAATTAGTAACAATTCAATATGCACATAATGACATATAATATATTGTTAGGCGGTTGCCAGCCAACATTTTTACGTGAAATAAGAAAATTAAAACAAAATTGAATAGCTCCGTGGTAATTGGAATCAATTTTTGACAGAAGGTGTGCGTCATGTGATCTCATTGAAAAGGTAAGGGTTATAGTCGTTCATATAGAATATTTGTTTCTAACTTCATTATTTTATGCTTTTTTTGTGCCAATTTGTGCCTTTCGTACCTATCCTGATGTGTAGAATATGAAAACATTTTTTTTGTTCTAACATTGAAAATATATATACAGGGCGCATCAAAATATAGCGCTGCAGAAGACAAAATAACACTTCGATTTCAGAAAAATATATAAGTTTGATAGAATTAGGTAGTTTCTCTTTGTGTTACGTAAAAATACGCATATGTGATCCTCGGGTGTCATATGCAAGCAACCTAGTGGTGTGTCAGTGTAGGGAAATGCAGTGAAATATGCGTTATTTAAAAAAAAAGAATAAAGTAGTAACAAACATGGTACAGGATAAGGTACTTTTTTTCAACCATAGGGACCCGGGTTTGCGACCGCTATGAGAGAAGTGCTGGTACTCGAGTTTGAGCTTTATTTCGTGAAAATATGTTAAATGGTTCTTAAGATATAGACCAAAATAGATTATAATACACGACAATTAGTAACAATTCAATATGCACATAATGACATATAATATCATGTTAGACGGTTGCCAGCCAACATTTTTACGTGAAATAAGAAAATTAAAAAAAAATTGAATAGCTCCGTGTTAATTGGAATCAATTTTTGACAGAAGGTGTGCGTCATGTGATATCATTGAAAAGGTAAGGGTTAAAGTCGTTCATGTAGAATGTATGTTTCTAACTTCATTATTTTATTTTTATTCTGCTAATTTGTGCTTTTCGTACATATCCTGATGTGTAGAATATGAAAACAACATATTTTGTTCTGACATCGAAAATATATATACAGGGTGCATCAAAATATAGCGCTGCAGAAGACAAAATAACACTTCGATTTCAGAAAAATATATAAGTTTGATAGAATTAGGTAGTTTCTCTTTGTGTTACGTAAAAATACGCATATGTGATCCTCGGGTGTCATATGCAAGCAACCTAGTGGTGTGTCAGTGTAGGGAAATGCAGTGAAATATGCGTTATTTTGAAAAGAAGAATAAAGTAGTAACAAACATGGTAGAGAATAAGGTACTTTGTTTCAGCCATAGGGACCCGGGTTTGCGACCGCTATGAGAGAAGTGCTGGTACTCGAGTTTGAGCTTTATTTCGTGAAAATATGTTAAATGGTTCTTAAGATATAGACCAAAATAGATTATAATACAAGACAATTAGTAACAATTCAATATGCACATAATGACATATAATATATTGTTAGGCGGTTGCCAGCCAACATTTTTACGTGAAATAAGAAAATTAAAACAAAATTGAATAGCTCTGTGGTAATTGGAATCAATTTTTGACAGAAGGTGTGCGTCATGTGATCTCATTGAAAAGGTAAGGGTTAAAGTCGTTCATGTAGAATATATGTTTCTAACTTCATTATTTTATTTTTATTCTGCTAATTTGTGCTTTTCGTACATATCCTGATGTGTAGAATATGAAAACAACATACTTTGTTCTGACATCGAAAATATATATACAGGGTGCATCAAAATATAGCGCTGCAGAAGACAAAATAACACTTCGATTTCAGAAAAATTTATAAGTTTGATAGAATTAGGTAGTTTCTCTTTGTGTTACGTAAAAATACACATATGTGATCCTCGGGTGTCATATGCAAGCATCCTAGTGGTGTGTCAGTGTAGGGAAATGCAGTGAAATATGCGTTATTTTGAAAAAAAGAATAAAGTAGTAACAAACGTGGTAGAGAATAAGGTACTTTGTTTCAGCCATAGGGACGCGGGTTTGCGACCGCTATGAGAGAAGTGTTGGTACTCGAGTTTGAGCTTTATTTCGTGAAAATATGTTAAATGGTTCTTAAGATATAGACCAAAACAGATTATAATACACGACAATTAGTAACAATTCAATATGCACATAATGACATATAATATATAGTTAGGCGGTTGCCAGCCAACATTTTTACGTGAAATAAGAAAATTAAAACAAAATTGAATAGCTCCGTGGTAATTGGAATCAATTTTTGGCAGAAGGTGTGCGTCATGTGATCTCATTGAAAAGGTAAGGGTTAAAGTCGTTCATGTAGAATATATGTTTCTAACTTCATTATTTTATTTTTATTCTGCTAATTTGTGCTTTTCGTACATATCCTGATGTGTAGAATATGAAAACAACATACTTTGTTCTGACATCGAAAATATATATACAGGGTGCATCAAAATATAGCGCTGCAGAAGACAAAATAACACTTCGATTTCAGAAAAATTTATAAGTTTGATAGAATTAGGTAGTTTCTCTTGTGTTACGTAAAAATACGCATATGTGATCCTCGGGTGTCATATGCAAGCAACCTAGTGGTGTGTCAGTGTAGGGAAATGCAGTGAAATATGCGTTATTTAAAAAAAAAGAATAAAGTAGTAACAAACATGGTACAGGATAAGGTACTTTTTTTCAACCATAGGGACCCGGGTTTGCGACCGCTATGAGAGAAGTGCTGGTACTCGAGTTTGAGCTTTATTTCGTGAAAATATGTTAAATGGTTCTTAAGATATAGACCAAAATAGATTATAATACACGACAATTAGTAACAATTCAATATGCACATAATGACATATAATATCATGTTAGACGGTTGCCAGCCAACATTTTTACGTGAAATAAGAAAATTAAAAAAAAATTGAATAGCTCCGTGTTAATTGGAATCAATTTTTGACAGAAGGTGTGCGTCATGTGATATCATTGAAAAGGTAAGGGTTAAAGTCGTTCATGTAGAATATATGTTTCTAACTTCATTATTTTATTTTTATTCTGCTAATTTGTGCTTTTCGTACATATCCTGATGTGTAGAATATGAAAACAACATATTTTGTTCTGACATCGAAAATATATATACAGGGTGCATAAAATATAGCGCTGCAGAAGACAAAATAACACTTCGATTTCAGAAAAATATATAAGTTTGATAAAATTAGGTAGTTTCTCTTTGTGTTACGTAAAAATACACATATGTGATCCTCGGGTGTCATATGCAAGCAACCTAGTGGTGTGTCAGTGTAGGGAAATGCAGTGAAATATGCGTTATTTTGAAAAGAAGAATAAAGTAGTAACAAACATGGTAGAGAATAAGGTACTTTGTTTCAGCCATAGGGACCCGGGTTTGCGACCGCTATGAGAGAAGTGCTGGTACTCGAGTTTGAGCTTTATTTCGTGAAAATATGTTAAATGGTTCTTAAGATATAGACCAAAACAGATTATAATACACGACAATTAGTAACAATTCAATATGCACATAATGACATATAATATATAGTTAGGCGGTTGCCAGCCAACATTTTTACGTGAAATAAGAAAATTAAAACAAAATTGAATAGCTCCGTGGTAATTGGAATCAATTTTTGACAGAAGGTGTGCGTCATGTGATCTCATTGAAAAGGTAAGGGTTATAGTCGTTCATATAGAATATTTGTTTCTAACTTCATTATTTTATGCTTTTTCTGCCAATTTGTGCCTTTCGTACCTATCCTGATGTGTAGAATATGAAAACATTTTTTTTTGTTCTAACATTGAAAATATATATACAGGGCGCATCAAAATATAGCGCTGCAGAAGACAAAATAACACTTCGATTTCAGAAAAATATATAAGTTTGATAGAATTAGGTAGTTTCTCTTTGTGTTACGTAAAAATACGCATATGTGATCCTCGGGTGTCATATGCAAGCAACCTAGTGGTGTGTCAGTGTAGGGAAATGCAGTGAAATATGCGTTATTTTGAAAAAAAGAATTAAGTAGTAACAAACATGGTAGAGAATAAGGTACTTTGTTTCAGCCATAGGGACCCGGGTTTGCGACCGCTATGAGAGAAGTGCTGGTACTCGAGTTTGAGCTTTATTTCGTGAAAATATGTTAAATGGTTCTTAAGATATAGACCAAAATAGATTATAATACACGACAATTAGTAACAATTCAATATGCACATAATGACATATAATATATTGTTAGACGGTTGCCAGCCAACATTTTTACGTGAAATAAGAAAATTAAAAAAAAATTGAATAGCTCTGTGGTAATTGGAATCAATTTTTGACAGAAGGTGTGCGTCATGTGATCTCATTGAAAAGGTAAGGGTTAAAGTCGTTCATGTAGAATATATGTTTCTAACTTCATTATTTTATTTTTATTCTGCTAATTTGTGCTTTTCGTACATATCCTGATGTGTAGAATATGAAAACAACATACTTTGTTCTGACATCGAAAATATATATACAGGGTGCATAAAATATAGCGCTGCAGAAGACAAAATAACACTTCGATTTCAGAAAAAATTATAAGTTTGATAGAATTAGGTAGTTTCTCTTTGTGTTACGTAAAAATACGCATATGTGATCCTCGGGTGTCATATGCAAGCAACCTAGTGGTGTGTCAGTGTAGGGAAATGCAGTGAAATATGCGTTATTTAAAAAAAAGAATAAAGTAGTAACAAACATGGTACAGGATAAGGTACTTTTTTTCAACCATAGGGACCCGGGTTTGCGACCGCTATGAGAGAAGTGCTGGTACTCGAGTTTGGGCTTTATTTCGTGAAAATATGTTAAATGGTTCTTAAGATATAGACCAAAATAGATTATAATACACGACAATTAGTAACAATTCAATATGCACATAATGACATATAATATATTGTTAGACGGTTGCCAGCCAACATTTTTACGTGAAATAAGAAAATTAAAAAAAAAATTGAATAGCTCTGTGGTAATTGGAATCAATTTTTGACAGAAGGTGTGCGTCATGTGATCTCATTGAAAAGGTAAGGGTTAAAGTCGTTCATGTAGAATATATGTTTCTAACTTCATTATTTTATTTTTATTCTGCTAATTTGTGCTTTTCGTACATATCCTGATGTGTAGAATATGAAAACAACATACTTTGTTCTGACATCGAAAATATATATACAGGGTGCATCAAAATATAGCGCTGCAGAAGACAAAATAACACTTCGATTTCAGAAAAATTTATAAGTTTGATAGAATTAGGTAGTTTCTCTTTGTGTTACGTAAAAATACACATATGTGATCCTCGGGTGTCATATGCAAGCAACCTAGTGGTGTGTCAGTGTAGGGAAATGCAGTGAAATATGCGTTATTTTGAAAAAAAGAATAAAGTAGTAACAAACGTGGTAGAGAATAAGGTACTTTGTTTCAGCCATAGGGACCCGGGTTTGCGACCGCTAAGAGAGGTGTTGGTACTCGAGTTTGAGCTTTATTTCGTGAAAATATGTTAAATGGTTCTTAAGATATAGACCAAAACAGATTATAATACACGACAATTAGTAACAATTCAATATGCACATAATGACATATAATATATTGTTAGGCGGTTGCCAGCCAACATTTTTACGTGAAATAAGAAAATTAAAACAAAATTGAATAGCTCCGTGGTAATTGGAATCAATTTTTGACAGAAGGTGTGCGTCATGTGATCTCATTGAAAAGGTAAGGGTTATAGTCGTTCATATAGAATATTTGTTTCTAACTTCATTATTTTATGCTTTTTTTGTGCCAATTTGTGCCTTTCGTACCTATCCTGATGTGTAGAATATGAAAACATTTTTTTTGTTCTAACATTGAAAATATATATACAGGGCGCATCAAAATATAGCGCTGCAGAAGACAAAATAACACTTCGATTTCAGAAAAATATATAAGTTTGATAGAATTAGGTAGTTTCTCTTTGTGTTACGTAAAAATACGCATATGTGATCCTCGGGTGTCATATGCAAGCAACCTAGTGGTGTGTCAGTGTAGGGAAATGCAGTGAAATATGCGTTATTTAAAAAAAAAGAATAAAGTAGTAACAAACATGGTACAGGATAAGGTACTTTTTTTCAACCATAGGGACCCGGGTTTGCGACCGCTATGAGAGAAGTGCTGGTACTCGAGTTTGAGCTTTATTTCGTGAAAATATGTTAAATGGTTCTTAAGATATAGACCAAAATAGATTATAATACACGACAATTAGTAACAATTCAATATGCACATAATGACATATAATATCATGTTAGACGGTTGCCAGCCAACATTTTTACGTGAAATAAGAAAATTAAAAAAAAATTGAATAGCTCCGTGTTAATTGGAATCAATTTTTGACAGAAGGTGTGCGTCATGTGATATCATTGAAAAGGTAAGGGTTAAAGTCGTTCATGTAGAATGTATGTTTCTAACTTCATTATTTTATTTTTATTCTGCTAATTTGTGCTTTTCGTACATATCCTGATGTGTAGAATATGAAAACAACATATTTTGTTCTGACATCGAAAATATATATACAGGGTGCATCAAAATATAGCGCTGCAGAAGACAAAATAACACTTCGATTTCAGAAAAATATATAAGTTTGATAGAATTAGGTAGTTTCTCTTTGTGTTACGTAAAAATACGCATATGTGATCCTCGGGTGTCATATGCAAGCAACCTAGTGGTGTGTCAGTGTAGGGAAATGCAGTGAAATATGCGTTATTTTGAAAAGAAGAATAAAGTAGTAACAAACATGGTAGAGAATAAGGTACTTTGTTTCAGCCATAGGGACCCGGGTTTGCGACCGCTATGAGAGAAGTGCTGGTACTCGAGTTTGAGCTTTATTTCGTGAAAATATGTTAAATGGTTCTTAAGATATAGACCAAAATAGATTATAATACAAGACAATTAGTAACAATTCAATATGCACATAATGACATATAATATATTGTTAGGCGGTTGCCAGCCAACATTTTTACGTGAAATAAGAAAATTAAAACAAAATTGAATAGCTCTGTGGTAATTGGAATCAATTTTTGACAGAAGGTGTGCGTCATGTGATCTCATTGAAAAGGTAAGGGTTAAAGTCGTTCATGTAGAATATATGTTTCTAACTTCATTATTTTATTTTTATTCTGCTAATTTGTGCTTTTCGTACATATCCTGATGTGTAGAATATGAAAACAACATACTTTGTTCTGACATCGAAAATATATATACAGGGTGCATCAAAATATAGCGCTGCAGAAGACAAAATAACACTTCGATTTCAGAAAAATTTATAAGTTTGATAGAATTAGGTAGTTTCTCTTTGTGTTACGTAAAAATACACATATGTGATCCTCGGGTGTCATATGCAAGCATCCTAGTGGTGTGTCAGTGTAGGGAAATGCAGTGAAATATGCGTTATTTTGAAAAAAAGAATAAAGTAGTAACAAACGTGGTAGAGAATAAGGTACTTTGTTTCAGCCATAGGGACGCGGGTTTGCGACCGCTATGAGAGAAGTGTTGGTACTCGAGTTTGAGCTTTATTTCGTGAAAATATGTTAAATGGTTCTTAAGATATAGACCAAAACAGATTATAATACACGACAATTAGTAACAATTCAATATGCACATAATGACATATAATATATAGTTAGGCGGTTGCCAGCCAACATTTTTACGTGAAATAAGAAAATTAAAACAAAATTGAATAGCTCCGTGGTAATTGGAATCAATTTTTGGCAGAAGGTGTGCGTCATGTGATCTCATTGAAAAGGTAAGGGTTAAAGTCGTTCATGTAGAATATATGTTTCTAACTTCATTATTTTATTTTTATTCTGCTAATTTGTGCTTTTCGTACATATCCTGATGTGTAGAATATGAAAACAACATACTTTGTTCTGACATCGAAAATATATATACAGGGTGCATCAAAATATAGCGCTGCAGAAGACAAAATAACACTTCGATTTCAGAAAAATTTATAAGTTTGATAGAATTAGGTAGTTTCTCTTGTGTTACGTAAAAATACGCATATGTGATCCTCGGGTGTCATATGCAAGCAACCTAGTGGTGTGTCAGTGTAGGGAAATGCAGTGAAATATGCGTTATTTAAAAAAAAAGAATAAAGTAGTAACAAACATGGTACAGGATAAGGTACTTTTTTTCAACCATAGGGACCCGGGTTTGCGACCGCTATGAGAGAAGTGCTGGTACTCGAGTTTGAGCTTTATTTCGTGAAAATATGTTAAATGGTTCTTAAGATATAGACCAAAATAGATTATAATACACGACAATTAGTAACAATTCAATATGCACATAATGACATATAATATCATGTTAGACGGTTGCCAGCCAACATTTTTACGTGAAATAAGAAAATTAAAAAAAATTGAATAGCTCCGTGTTAATTGGAATCAATTTTTGACAGAAGGTGTGCGTCATGTGATATCATTGAAAAGGTAAGGGTTAAAGTCGTTCATGTAGAATATATGTTTCTAACTTCATTATTTTATTTTTATTCTGCTAATTTGTGCTTTTCGTACATATCCTGATGTGTAGAATATGAAAACAACATATTTTGTTCTGACATCGAAAATATATATACAGGGTGCATAAAATATAGCGCTGCAGAAGACAAAATAACACTTCGATTTCAGAAAAATATATAAGTTTGATAAAATTAGGTAGTTTCTCTTTGTGTTACGTAAAAATACACATATGTGATCCTCGGGTGTCATATGCAAGCAACCTAGTGGTGTGTCAGTGTAGGGAAATGCAGTGAAATATGCGTTATTTTGAAAAGAAGAATAAAGTAGTAACAAACATGGTAGAGAATAAGGTACTTTGTTTCAGCCATAGGGACCCGGGTTTGCGACCGCTATGAGAGAAGTGCTGGTACTCGAGTTTGAGCTTTATTTCGTGAAAATATGTTAAATGGTTCTTAAGATATAGACCAAAACAGATTATAATACACGACAATTAGTAACAATTCAATATGCACATAATGACATATAATATATAGTTAGGCGGTTGCCAGCCAACATTTTTACGTGAAATAAGAAAATTAAAACAAAATTGAATAGCTCCGTGGTAATTGGAATCAATTTTTGACAGAAGGTGTGCGTCATGTGATCTCATTGAAAAGGTAAGGGTTATAGTCGTTCATATAGAATATTTGTTTCTAACTTCATTATTTTATGCTTTTTCTGCCAATTTGTGCCTTTCGTACCTATCCTGATGTGTAGAATATGAAAACATTTTTTTTTGTTCTAACATTGAAAATATATATACAGGGCGCATCAAAATATAGCACTCCAGAAGACAAAATAACACTTCGATTTCAGAAAAATATATAAGTTTGATAGAATTAGGTAGTTTCACTTTGTGTTACGTAAAAATACGCATATGTGATCCTCGGGTGTCATATGCAAGCAACCTAGTGGTGTGTCAGTGTAGGGAAATGCAGTGAAATATGCGTTATTTTGAAAAAAAGAATAAAGTAGTAACAAACATGGTAGAGAATAAGGTACTTTGTTTCAGCCATAGGGACCCGGGTTTGCGACCGCTATGAGAGAAATGCTGGTACTCGAGTTTGAGCTTTATTTCGTGAAAATATGTTAAATGGTTCTTAAGATATAGACCAAAATAGATTATAATACACGACAATTAGTAACAATTCAATATGCACATAATGACATATAATATATTGTTAGACGGTTGCCAGCCAACATTTTTACGTGAAATAAGAAAATTAAAAAAAAAATTGAATAGCTCTGTGGTAATTGGAATCAATTTTTGACAGAAGGTGTGCGTCATGTGATCTCATTCAAAAGGTAAGGGTTAAAGTCGTTCATGTAGAATATATGTTTCTAACTTCATTATTTTATTTTTATTCTGCTAATTTGTGCTTTTCGTACATATCCTGATGTGTAGAATATGAAAACAACATACTTTGTTCTGACATCGAAAATATATATACAGGGTGCATAAAATATAGCGCTGCAGAAGACAAAATAACACTTCGATTTCAGAAAAATTTATAAGTTTGATTGAATTAGGTAGTTTCTCTTTGTGTTACGTAAAAATACGCATATGTGATCCTCGGGTGTCATATGCAAGCAACCTAGTGGTGTGTCAGTGTAGGGAAATGCAGTGAAATATGCGTTATTTTGAAAAAAAGAATAAAGTAGTAACAAACGTGGTAGAGTATAAGGTACTTTTTTTCAGCCATAGGGACCCGGGTTTGCGACCGCTATGAGAGAAGTGTTGGTACTCGAGTTTGAGCTTTATTTCGTGAAAATATGTTAAATGGTTCTTAAGATATAGACCAAAACAGATTATAATACACGACAATTAGTAACAATTCAATATGCACATAATGACATATAATATATAGTTAGGCGGTTGCCAGCCAACATTTTTACGTGAAATAAGAAAATTAAAACAAAATTGAATAGCTCCGTGGTAATTGGAATCAATTTTTGACAGAAGGTGTGCGTCATGTGATCTCATTGAAAAGGTAAGGGTTATAGTCGTTCATATAGAATATTTGTTTCTAACTTCATTATTTTATGCTTTTTCTGACAATTTGTGCCTTTCGTACCTATCCTGATGTGTAGAATATGAAAACATTTTTTTTTGTCCTAACATTGAAAATATATATACAGGGCGCATCAAAATATAGCGCTGCAGAAGACAAAATAACACTTCGATTTCAGAAAAATATATAAGTTTGATAGAATTAGGTAGTTTCTCTTTGTGTTACGTAAAAATACGCATATGTGATCCTCGGGTGTCATATGCAAGCAACCTAGTGGTGTGTCAGTGTAGGGAAATGCAGTGAAATATGCGTTATTTAAAAAAAAAGAATAAAGTAGTAACAAACATGGTACAGGATAAGGTACTTTTTTTCAACCATAGGGACCCGGGTTTGCGACCGCTATGAGAGAAGTGCTGGTACTCGAGTTTGAGCTTTATTTCGTGAAAATATGTTAAATGGTTCTTAAGATATAGACCAAAATAGATTATAATACACGACAATTAGTAACAATTCAATATGCACATAATGACATATAATATATTGTTAGGCGGTTGCCAGCCAACATTTTTACGTGAAATAAGAAAATTAAAACAAAATTGAATAGCTCCGTGGTAATTGGAATCAATTTTTGACAGAAGGTGTGCGTCATGTGATCTCATTGAAAAGGTAAGGGTTAAAGTCGTTCATGTAGAATATATGTTTCTAACTTCATTATTTTATTTTTATTCTGCTAATTTGTGCTTTTCGTACATATCCTGATGTGTAGAATATGAAAACAACATACTTTGTTCTGACATCGAAAATATATATACCGGGTGCATCAAAATATAGCGCTGCAGAAGACAAAATAACACTTCGATTTCAGAAAAATTTATAAGTTTGATAGAATTAGGTAGTTTCTCTTGTGTTACGTAAAAATACGCATATGTGATCCTCGGGTGTCATATGCAAGCAACCTAGTGGTGTGTCAGTGTAGGGAAATGCAGTGAAATATGCGTTATTTAAAAAAAAAGAATAAAGTAGTAACAAACATGGTACAGGATAAGGTACTTTTTTTCAACCATAGGGACCCGGGTTTGCGACCGCTATGAGAGAAGTGCTGGTACTCGAGTTTGAGCTTTATTTCGTGAAAATATGTTAAATGGTTCTTAAGATATAGACCAAAATAGATTATAATACACGACAATTAGTAACAATTCAATATGCACATAATGACATATAATATCATGTTAGACGGTTGCCAGCCAACATTTTTACGTGAAATAAGAAAATTAAAAAAAAATTGAATAGCTCCGTGTTAATTGGAATCAATTTTTGACAGAAGGTGTGCGTCATGTGATATCATTGAAAAGGTAAGGGTTAAAGTCGTTCATGTAGAATATATGTTTCTAACTTCATTATTTTATTTTTATTCTGCTAATTTGTGCTTTTCGTAAATATCCTGATGTGTAGAATATGAAAACAACATATTTTGTTCTGACATCGAAAATATATATACAGGGTGCATAAAATATAGCGCTGCAGAAGACAAAATAACACTTCGATTTCAGAAAAATATATAAGTTTGATAAAATTAGGTAGTTTCTCTTTGTGTTACGTAAAAATACACATATGTGATCCTCGGGTGTCATATGCAAGCAACCTAGTGGTGTGTCAGTGTAGGGAAATGCAGTGAAATATGCGTTATTTTGAAAAGAAGAATAAAGTAGTAACAAACATGGTAGAGAATAAGGTACTTTGTTTCAGCCATAGGGACCCGGGTTTGCGACCGCTATGAGAGAAGTGCTGGTACTCGAGTTTGAGCTTTATTTCGTGAAAATATGTTAAATGGTTCTTAAGATATAGACCAAAACAGATTATAATACACGACAATTAGTAACAATTCAATATGCACATAATGACATATAATATATAGTTAGGCGGTTGCCAGCCAACATTTTTACGTGAAATAAGAAAATTAAAACAAAATTGAATAGCTCCGTGGTAATTGGAATCAATTTTTGACAGAAGGTGTGCGTCATGTGATCTCATTGAAAAGGTAAGGGTTATAGTCGTTCATATAGAATATTTGTTTCTAACTTCATTATTTTATGCTTTTTCTGCCAATTTGTGCCTTTCGTACCTATCCTGATGTGTAGAATATGAAAACATTTTTTTTTGTTCTAACATTGAAAATATATATACAGGGCGCATCAAAATATAGCGCTGCAGAAGACAAAATAACACTTCGATTTCAGAAAAATATATAAGTTTGATAGAATTAGGTAGTTTCTCTTTGTGTTACGTAAAAATACGCATATGTGATCCTCGGGTGTCATATGCAAGCAACCTAGTGGTGTGTCAGTGTAGGGAAATGCAGTGAAATATGCGTTATTTTGAAAAAAAGAATAAAGTAGTAACAAACATGGTAGAGAATAAGGTACTTTGTTTCAGCCATAGGGACCCGGGTTTGCGACCGCTATGAGAGAAGTGCTAGTACTCGAGTTTGAGCTTTATTTCGTGAAAATATGTTAAATGGTTCTTAAGATATAGACCAAAATAGATTATAATACACGACAATTAGTAACAATTCAATATGCACATAATGACATATAATATATTGTTAGACGGTTGCCAGCCAACATTTTTACGTGAAATAAGAAAATTAAAAAAAAAATTGAATAGCTCTGTGGTAATTGGAATCAATTTTTGACAGAAGGTGTGCGTCATGTGATCTCATTGAAAAGGTAAGGGTTAAAGTCGTTCATGTAGAATATATGTTTCTAACTTCATTATTTTATTTTTATTCTGCTAATTTGTGCTTTTCGTACATATCCTGATGTGTAGAATATGAAAACAACATATTTTGTTCTGACATCGAAAATATATATACAGGGTGCATCAAAATATAGCGCTGCAGAAGACAAAATAACACTTCGATTTCAGAAAAATATATGAGTTTGATAGAATTAGGTAGTTTCTCTTTGTGTTACGTAAAAATACACATATGTGATCCTCGGGTGTCATATGCAAGCAACCTAGTGGTGTGTCAGTGTAGGGAAATGCAGTGAAATATGCGTTATTTTGAAAAAAAGAATAAAGTAGTAACAAACGTGGTAGAGTATAAGGTACTTTTTTTCAGCCATAGGGACCCGGGTTTGCGACCGCTATGAGAGAAGTGTTGGTACTCGAGTTTGAGCTTTATTTCGTGAAAATATGTTAAATGGTTCTTAAGATATAGACCAAAACAGATTATAATACACGACAATTAGTAACAATTCAATATGCACATAATGACATATAATATATTGTTAGGCGGTTGCCAGCCAACATTTTTACGTGAAATAAGAAAATTAAAAAAAATTGAATAGCTCTGTGGTAATTGGAATCAATTTTTGACAGAAGGTGTGCGTCATGTGATCTCATTGAAAAGGTAAGGGTTAAAGTCGTTCATGTAGAATATATGTTTCTAACTTCATTATTTTATTTTTATTCTGCTAATTTGTGCTTTTCGTACATATCCTGATGTGTAGAATATGAAAACAACATACTTTGTTCTGACATCGAAAATATATATACAGGGTGCATAAAATATAGCGCTGCAGAAGACAAAATAACACTTCGATTTCAGAAAAATTTATAAGTTTGATTGAATTAGGTAGTTTCTCTTTGTGTTACGTAAAAATACGCATATGTGATCCTCGGGTGTCATATGCAAGCAACCTAGTGGTGTGTCAGTGTAGGGAAATGCAGTGAAATATGCGTTATTTAAAAAAAAAAGAATAAAGTAGTAACAAACATGGTACAGGATAAGGTACTTTTTTTCAACCATAGGGACATGGGTTTGCGACCGCTATGAGAGAAGTGCTGGTACTCGAGTTTGGGCTTTATTTCGTGAAAATATGTTAAATGGTTCTTAAGATATAGACCAAAATAGATTATAATACACGACAATTAGTAACAATTCAATATGCACATAATGACATATAATATATAGTTAGGCGGTTGCCAGCCAACATTTTTACGTGAAATAAGAAAATTAAAACAAAATTGAATAGCTCCGTGGTAATTGGAATCAATTTTTGACAGAAGGTGTGCGTCATGTGATCTCATTGAAAAGGTAAGGGTTATAGTCGTTCATATAGAATATTTGTTTCTAACTTCATTATTTTATGCTTTTTCTGACAATTTGTGCCTTTCGTACCTATCCTGATGTGTAGAATATGAAAACATTTTTTTTTGTCCTAACATTGAAAATATATATACAGGGCGCATCAAAATATAGCGCTGCAGAAGACAAAATAACACTTCGATTTCAGAAAAATATATAAGTTTGATAGAATTAGGTAGTTTCTCTTTGTGTTACGTAAAAATACGCATATGTGATCCTCGGGTGTCATATGCAAGCAACCTAGTGGTGTGTCAGTGTAGGGAAATGCAGTGAAATATGCGTTATTTAAAAAAAAAGAATAAAGTAGTAACAAACATGGTACAGGATAAGGTACTTTTTTTCAACCATAGGGACCCGGGTTTGCGACCGCTATGAGAGAAGTGCTGGTACTCGAGTTTGAGCTTTATTTCGTGAAAATATGTTAAATGGTTCTTAAGATATAGACCAAAATAGATTATAATACACGACAATTAGTAACAATTCAATATGCACATAATGACATATAATATATTGTTAGGCGGTTGCCAGCCAACATTTTTACGTGAAATAAGAAAATTAAAACAAAATTGAATAGCTCCGTTTTAATTGGAATCAATTTTTGACAGAAGGTGTGCGTCATGTGATCTCATTGAAAAGGTAAGGGTTAAAGTCGTTCATGTAGAATATATGTTTCTAACTTCATTATTTTATTTTTATTCTGCTAATTTGTGCTTTTCGTACATATCCTGATGTGTAGAATATGAAAACAACATACTTTGTTCTGACATCGAAAATATATATACAGGGTGCATCAAAATATAGCGCTGCAGAAGACAAAATAACACTTCGATTTCAGAAAAATTTATAAGTTTGATAGAATTAGGTAGTTTCTCTTGTGTTACGTAAAAATACGCATATGTGATCCTCGGGTGTCATATGGAAGCAACCTAGTGGTGTGTCAGTGTAGGGAAATGCAGTGAAATATGCGTTATTTAAAAAAAAAGAATAAAGTAGTAACAAACATGGTACAGGATAAGGTACTTTTTTTCAACCATAGGGACCCGGGTTTGCGACCGCTATGAGAGAAGTGCTGGTACTCGAGTTTGAGCTTTATTTCGTGAAAATATGTTAAATGGTTCTTAAGATATAGACCAAAATAGATTATAATACACGACAATTAGTAACAATTCAATATGCACATAATGACATATAATATCATGTTAGACGGTTGCCAGCCAACATTTTTACGTGAAATAAGAAAATTAAAAAAAAATTGAATAGCTCCGTGTTAATTGGAATCAATTTTTGACAGAAGGTGTGCGTCATGTGATATCATTGAAAAGGTAAGGGTTAAAGTCGTTCATGTAGAATATATGTTTCTAACTTCATTATTTTATTTTTATTCTGCTAATTTGTGCTTTTCGTAAATATCCTGATGTGTAGAATATGAAAACAACATATTTTGTTCTGACATCGAAAATATATATACAGGGTGCATAAAATATAGCGCTGCAGAAGACAAAATAACACTTCGATTTCAGAAAAATATGTAAGTTTGATAAAATTAGGTAGTTTCTCTTTGTGTTACGTAAAAATACACATATGTGATCCTCGGGTGTCATATGCAAGCAACCTAGTGGTGTGTCAGTGTAGGGAAATGCAGTGAAATATGCGTTATTTTGAAAAGAAGAATAAAGTAGTAACAAACATGGTAGAGAATAAGGTACTTTGTTTCAGCCATAGGGACCCGGGTTTGCGACCGCTATGAGAGAAGTGCTGGTACTCGAGTTTGAGCTTTATTTCGTGAAAATATGTTAAATGGTTCTTAAGATATAGACCAAAATAGATTATAATACACGACAATTAGTAACAATTCAATATGCACATAATGACATATAATATATAGTTAGGCGGTTGCCAGCCAACATTTTTACGTGAAATAAGAAAATTAAAACAAAATTGAATAGCTCCGTGGTAATTGGAATCAATTTTTGACAGAAGGTGTGCGTCATGTGATCTCATTGAAAAGGTAAGGGTTATAGTCGTTCATATAGAATATTTGTTTCTAACTTCATTATTTTATGCTTTTTCTGCCAATTTGTGCCTTTCGTACCTATCCTGATGTGTAGAATATGAAAACATTTTTTTTTGTTCTAACATTGAAAATATATATACAGGGCGCATCAAAATATAGCGCTGCAGAAGACAAAATAACACTTCGATTTCAGAAAAATATATAAGTTTGATAGAATTAGGTAGTTTCTCTTTGTGTTACGTAAAAATACGCATATGTGATCCTCGGGTGTCATATGCAAGCAACCTAGTGGTGTGTCAGTGTAGGGAAATGCAGTGAAATATGCGTTATTTTGAAAAAAAGAATAAAGTAGTAACAAACATGGTAGAGAATAAGGTACTTTGTTTCAGCCATAGGGACCCGGGTTTGCGACCGCTATGAGAGAAGTGCTAGTACTCGAGTTTGAGCTTTATTTCGTGAAAATATGTTAAATGGTTCTTAAGATATAGACCAAAATAGATTATAATACACGACAATTAGTAACAATTCAATATGCACATAATGACATATAATATATTGTTAGACGGTTGCCAGCCAACATTTTTACGTGAAATAAGAAAATTAAAAAAAAAATTGAATAGCTCTGTGGTAATTGGAATCAATTTTTGACAGAAGGTGTGCGTCATGTGATCTCATTGAAAAGGTAAGGGTTAAAGTCGTTCATGTAGAATATATGTTTCTAACTTCATTATTTTATTTTTATTCTGCTAATTTGTGCTTTTCGTACATATCCTGATGTGTAGAATATGAAAACAACATATTTTGTTCTGACATCGAAAATATATATACAGGGTGCATCAAAATATAGCGCTGCAGAAGACAAAATAACACTTCGATTTCAGAAAAATATATGAGTTTGATAGAATTAGGTAGTTTCTCTTTGTGTTACGTAAAAATACACATATGTGATCCTCGGGTGTCATATGCAAGCAACCTAGTGGTGTGTCAGTGTAGGGAAATGCAGTGAAATATGCGTTATTTTGAAAAAAAGAATAAAGTAGTAACAAACGTGGTAGAGTATAAGGTACTTTTTTTCAGCCATAGGGACCCGGGTTTGCGACCGCTATGAGAGAAGTGTTGGTACTCGAGTTTGAGCTTTATTTCGTGAAAATATGTTAAATGGTTCTTAAGATATAGACCAAAACAGATTATAATACACGACAATTAGTAACAATTCAATATGCACATAATGACATATAATATATAGTTAGGCGGTTGCCAGCCAACATTTTTACGTGAAATAAGAAAATTAAAACAAAATTGAATAGCTCCGTGGTAATTGGAATCAATTTTTGACAGAAGGTGTGCGTCATGTGATCTCATTGAAAAGGTAAGGGTTATAGTCGTTCATATAGAATATTTGTTTCTAACTTCATTATTTTATGCTTTTTCTGACAATTTGTGCCTTTCGTACCTATCCTGATGTGTAGAATATGAAAACATTTTTTTTTGTCCTAACATTGAAAATATATATACAGGGCGCATCAAAATATAGCGCTGCAGAAGACAAAATAACACTTCGATTTCAGAAAAATATATAAGTTTGATAGAATTAGGTATTTTCTCTTTGTGTTACGTAAAAATACGCATATGTGAACCTCGGGTGTCATATGCAAGCAACCTAGTGGTGTGTCAGTGTAGGGAAATGCAGTGAAATATGCGTTATTTAAAAAAAAAGAATAAAGTAGTAACAAACATGGTACAGGATAAGGTACTTTTTTTCAACCATAGGGACCCGGGTTTGCGACCGCTATGAGAGAAGTGCTGGTACTCGAGTTTGAGCTTTATTTCGTGAAAATATGTTAAATGGTTCTTAAGATATAGACCAAAATAGATTATAATACACGACAATTAGTAACAATTCAATATGCACATAATGACATATAATATATTGTTAGGCGGTTGCCAGCCAACATTTTTACGTGAAATAAGAAAATTAAAAAAAATTGAATAGCTCTGTGGTAATTGGAATCAATTTTTGACAGAAGGTGTGCGTCATGTGATCTCATTGAAAAGGTAAGGGTTAAAGTCGTTCATGTAGAATATATGTTTCTAACTTCATTATTTTATTTTTATTCTGCTAATTTGTGCTTTTCGTACATATCCTGATGTGTAGAATATGAAAACAACATACTTTGTTCTGACATCGAAAATATATATACAGGGTGCATAAAATATAGCGCTGCAGAAGACAAAATAACACTTCGATTTCAGAAAAATTTATAAGTTTGATTGAATTAGGTAGTTTCTCTTTGTGTTACGTAAAAATACGCATATGTGATCCTCGGGTGTCATATGCAAGCAACCTAGTGGTGTGTCAGTGTAGGGAAATGCAGTGAAATATGCGTTATTTAAAAAAAAAAGAATAAAGTAGTAACAAACATGGTACAGGATAAGGTACTTTTTTTCAACCATAGGGACATGGGTTTGCGACCGCTATGAGAGAAGTGCTGGTACTCGAGTTTGGGCTTTATTTCGTGAAAATATGTTAAATGGTTCTTAAGATATAGACCAAAATAGATTATAATACACGACAATTAGTAACAATTCAATATGCACATAATGACATATAATATATAGTTAGGCGGTTGCCAGCCAACATTTTTACGTGAAATAAGAAAATTAAAACAAAATTGAATAGCTCCGTGGTAATTGGAATCAATTTTTGACAGAAGGTGTGCGTCATGTGATCTCATTGAAAAGGTAAGGGTTATAGTCGTTCATATAGAATATTTGTTTCTAACTTCATTATTTTATGCTTTTTCTGACAATTTGTGCCTTTCGTACCTATCCTGATGTGTAGAATATGAAAACATTTTTTTTTGTCCTAACATTGAAAATATATATACAGGGCGCATCAAAATATAGCGCTGCAGAAGACAAAATAACACTTCGATTTCAGAAAAATATATAAGTTTGATAGAATTAGGTAGTTTCTCTTTGTGTTACGTAAAAATACGCATATGTGATCCTCGGGTGTCATATGCAAGCAACCTAGTGGTGTGTCAGTGTAGGGAAATGCAGTGAAATATGCGTTATTTAAAAAAAAAGAATAAAGTAGTAACAAACATGGTACAGGATAAGGTACTTTTTTTCAACCATAGGGACCCGGGTTTGCGACCGCTATGAGAGAAGTGCTGGTACTCGAGTTTGAGCTTTATTTCGTGAAAATATGTTAAATGGTTCTTAAGATATAGACCAAAATAGATTATAATACACGACAATTAGTAACAATTCAATATGCACATAATGACATATAATATATTGTTAGGCGGTTGCCAGCCAACATTTTTACGTGAAATAAGAAAATTAAAACAAAATTGAATAGCTCCGTGGTAATTGGAATCAATTTTTGACAGAAGGTGTGCGTCATGTGATCTCATTGAAAAGGTAAGGGTTAAAGTCGTTCATGTAGAATATATGTTTCTAACTTCATTATTTTATTTTTATTCTGCTAATTTGTGCTTTTCGTACATATCCTGATGTGTAGAATATGAAAACAACATACTTTGTTCTGACATCGAAAATATATATAC
Organism: Thermobia domestica; assembly: GCF_964235325.1. Taxonomy (NCBI): domain Eukaryota; kingdom Metazoa; phylum Arthropoda; class Insecta; order Zygentoma; family Lepismatidae; genus Thermobia; species Thermobia domestica. The sequence goes on from NW_027656038.1 coordinate 101,036, forward strand.
AGGGTGCATCAAAATATAGCGCTGCAGAAGACAAAATAACACTTCGATTTCAGAAAAAATTATAAGTTTGATAGAATTAGGTAGTTTCTCTTGTGTTACGTAAAAATACGCATATGTGATCCTCGGGTGTCATATGCAAGCAACCTAGTGGTGTGTCAGTGTAGGGAAATGCAGTGAAATATGCGTTATTTAAAAAAAAAGAATAAAGTAGTAACAAACATGGTACAGGATAAGGTACTTTTTTTCAACCATAGGGACCCGGGTTTGCGACCGCTATGAGAGAAGTGCTGGTACTCGAGTTTGAGCTTTATTTCGTGAAAATATGTTAAATGGTTCTTAAGATATAGACCAAAATAGATTATAATACACGACAATTAGTAACAATTCAATATGCACATAATGACATATAATATCATGTTAGACGGTTGCCAGCCAACATTTTTACGTGAAATAAGAAAATTTAAAAAAAATTGAATAGCTCCGTGTTAATTGGAATCAATTTTTGACAGAAGGTGTGCGTCATGTGATATCATTGAAAAGGTAAGGGTTAAAGTCGTTCATGTAGAATATATGTTTCTAACTTCATTATTTTATTTTTATTCTGCTAATTTGTGCTTTTCGTAAATATCCTGATGTGTAGAATATGAAAACAACATATTTTGTTCTGACATCGAAAATATATATACAGGGTGCATAAAATATAGCGCTGCAGAAGACAAAATAACACTTCGATTTCAGAAAAATATATAAGTTTGATAAAATTAGGTAGTTTCTCTTTGTGTTACGTAAAAATACGCATATGTGATCCTCGGGTGTCATATGCAAGCAACCTAGTGGTGTGTCAGTGTAGGGAAATGCAGTGAAATATGCGTTATTTAAAAAAAAAGAATAAAGTAGTAACAAACATGGTACAGGATAAGATACTTTTTTTCAACCATAGGGACCCGGGTTTGCGACCGCTATGAGAGAAGTGCTGGTACTCGAGTTTGAGCTTTATTTCGTGAAAATATGTTAAATGGTTCTTAAGATATAGACCAAAATAGATTATAATACACGACAATTAGTAACAATTCAATATGCACATAATGACATATAATATATTGTTAGACGGTTGCCAGCCAACATTTTTACGTGATATAAGAAAATTAAAAAAAAATGAATAGCTCCGTGTTAATTGGAATCAATTTTTGACAGAAGGTGTGCGTCATGTGATATCATTGAAAATGTAAGGGTTAAAGTCGTTCATGTAGAATATATGTTTCTAACTTCATTATTTTATTTTTATTCTGCTAATTTGTGCTTTTCGTACATATCCTGATGTGTAGAATATGAAAACAACATATTTTGTTCTGACATCGAAAATATATATACAGGGTGCATCAAAATATAGCGCTGCAGAAGACAAAATAACACTTCGATTTCAGAAAAATATATAAGTTTGATAGAATTAGGTAGTTTCTCTTTGTGTTACGTAAAAATACACATATGTGATCCTCGGGTGTCATATGCAAGCATCCTAGTGGTGTGTCAGTGTAGGGAAATGCAGTGAAATATGCGTTATTTTGAAAAAAAGAATAAAGTAGTAACAAACGTGGTAGAGAATAAGGTACTTTGTTTCAGCCATAGGGACGTGGGTTTGCGACCGCTATGAGAGAAGTGTTGGTACTCGAGTTTGAGCTTTATTTCGTGAAAATATGTTAAATGGTTCTTAAGATATAGACCAAAACAGATTATAATACACGACAATTAGTAACAATTCAATATGCACATAATGACATATAATATATAGTTAGGCGGTTGCCAGCCAACATTTTTACGTGAAATAAGAAAATTAAAACAAAATTGAATAGCTCCGTGGTAATTGGAATCAATTTTTGACAGAAGGTGTGCGTCATGTGATCTCATTGAAAAGGTAAGGGTTATAGTCGTTCATATAGAATATTTGTTTCTAACTTCATTATTTTATGCTTTTTCTGACAATTTGTGCCTTTCGTACCTATCCTGATGTGTAGAATATGAAAACATTTTTTTTTGTCCTAACATTGAAAATATATATACAGGGCGCATCAAAATATAGCGCTGCAGAAGACAAAATAACACTTCGATTTCAGAAAAATATATAAGTTTGATAGAATTAGGTAGTTTCTCTTTGTGTTACGTAAAAATACGCATATGTGATCCTCGGGTGTCATATGCAAGCAACCTAGTGGTGTGTCAGTGTAGGGAAATGCAGTGAAATATGCGTTATTTAAAAAAAAAGAATAAAGTAGTAACAAACATGGTACAGGATAAGGTACTTTTTTTCAACCATAGGGACCCGGGTTTGCGACCGCTATGAGAGAAGTGCTGGTACTCGAGTTTGAGCTTTATTTCGTGAAAATATGTTAAATGGTTCTTAAGATATAGACCAAAATAGATTATAATACACGACAATTAGTAACAATTCAATATGCACATAATGACATATAATATATTGTTAGGCGGTTGCCAGCCAACATTTTTACGTGAAATAAGAAAATTAAAACAAAATTGAATAGCTCCGTGGTAATTGGAATCAATTTTTGACAGAAGGTGTGCGTCATGTGATCTCATTGAAAAGGTAAGGGTTAAAGTCGTTCATGTAGAATATATGTTTCTAACTTCATTATTTTATTTTTATTCTGCTAATTTGTGCTTTTCGTACATATCCTGATGTGTAGAATATGAAAACAACATACTTTGTTCTGACATCGAAAATATATATACAGGGTGCATCAAAATATAGCGCTGCAGAAGACAAAATAACACTTCGATTTCAGAAAAATTTATAAGTTTGATAGAATTAGGTAGTTTCTCTTGTGTTACGTAAAAATACGCATATGTGAACCTCGGGTGTCATATGCAAGCAACCTAGTGGTGTGTCAGTGTAGGGAAATGCAGTGAAATATGCGTTATTTAAAAAAAAAAGAATAAAGTAGTAACCAACATGGTACAGGATAAGGTACTTTTTTTCAACCATAGGGACCCGGGTTTGCGACCGCTATGAGAGAAGTGCTGGTACTCGAGTTTGAGCTCTATTTCGTGAAAATATGTTAAATGGTTCTTAAGATATAGACCAAAATAGATTATAATACACGACAATTAGTAACAATTCAATATGCACATAATGACATATAATATCATGTTAGACGGTTGCCAGCCAACATTTTTACGTGAAATAAGAAAATTAAAACAAAATTGAATAGCTCCGTGGTAATTGGAATCAATTTTTGACAGAAGGTGTGCGTCATGTGATCTCATTGAAAAGGTAAGGATTATAGTCGTTCATATAGAATATTTGTTTCTAACTTCATTATTTTATGCTTTTTCTGCCAATTTGTGCCTTTCGTACCTATCCTGATGTGTAGAATATGAAAACATTTTTTTTTGTTCTAACATTGAAAATATATATACAGGGCGCATCAAAATATAGCGCTGCAGAAGACAAAATAACACTTCGATTTCAGAAAAATATATAAGTTTGATAGAATTAGGTAGTTTCTCTTTGTGTTACGTAAAAATACGCATATGTGATCCTCGGGTGTCATATGCAAGCAACCTAGTGGTGTGTCAGTGTAGGGAAATGCAGTGAAATATGCGTTATTTTGAAAAAAAGAATAAAGTAGTAACAAACATGGTAGAGAATAAGGTACTTTGTTTCAGCCATAGGGACCCGGGTTTGCGACCGCTATGAGAGAAGTGCTGGTACTCGAGTTTGAGCTTTATTTCGTGAAAATATGTTAAATGGTTCTTAAGATATAGACCAAAATAGATTATAATACACGACAATTAGTAACAATTCAATATGCACATAATGACATATAATATATTGTTAGACGGTTGCCAGCCAACATTTTTACGTGAAATAAGAAAATTAAAAAAAAATTGAATAGCTCTGTGGTAATTGGAATCAATTTTTGACAGAAGGTGTGCGTCATGTGATCTCATTGAAAAGGTAAGGGTTAAAGTCGTTCATGTAGAATATATGTTTCTAACTTCATTATTTTATTTTTATTCTGCTAATTTGTGCTTTTCGTACATATCCTGATGTGTAGAATATGAAAACAACATACTTTGTTCTGACATCGAAAATATATATACAGGGTGCATAAAATATAGCGCTGCAGAAGACAAAATAACACTTCGATTTCAGAAAAATTTATAAGTTTGATAGAATTAGGTAGTTTCTCTTTGTGTTACGTAAAAATACGCATATGTGATCCTCGGGTGTCATATGCAAGCAACCTAGTGGTGTGTCAGTGTAGGGAAATGCAGTGAAATATGCGTTATTTTAAAAAAAGAATAAAGTAGTAACAAACATGGTACAGGATAAGGTACTTTTTTTCAACCATAGGGACCCGGGTTTGCGACCGCTATGAGAGAAGTGCTGGTACTCGAGTTTGGGCTTTATTTCGTGAAAATATGTTAAATGGTTCTTAAGATATAGACCAAAATAGATTATAATACACGACAATTAGTAACAATTCAATATGCACATAATGACATATAATATATTGTTAGACGGTTGCCAGCCAACATTTTTACGTGAAATAAGAAAATTAAAAAAAAATTGAATAGCTCTGTGGTAATTGGAATCAATTTTTGACAGAAGGTGTGCGTCATCTGATCTCATTGAAAAGGTAAGGGTTAAAGTCGTTCATGTAGAATATATGTTTCTAACTTCATTATTTTATTTTTATTCTGCTAATTTGTGCTTTTCGTACATATCCTGATGTGTAGAATATGAAAACAACATACTTTGTTCTGACATCGAAAATATATATACAGGGTGCATCAAAATATAGCGCTGCAGAAGACAAAATAACACTTCGATTTCAGAAAAATTTATAAGTTTGATAGAATTAGGTAGTTTCTCTTTGTGTTACGTAAAAATACACATATGTGATCCTCGGGTGTCATATGCAAGCAACCTAGTGGTGTGTCAGTGTAGGGAAATGCAGTGAAATATGCGTTATTTTGAAAAAAAGAATAAAGTAGTAACAAACGTGGTAGAGAATAAGGTACTTTGTTTCAGCCATAGGGACCCGGGTTTGCGACCGCTAAGAGAGGTGTTGGTACTCGAGTTTGAGCTTTATTTCGTGAAAATATGTTAAATGGTTCTTAAGATATAGACCAAAACAGATTATAATACACGACAATTAGTAACAATTCAATATGCACATAATGACATATAATATATTGTTAGGCGGTTGCCAGCCAACATTTTTACGTGAAATAAGAAAATTAAAACAAAATTGAATAGCTCCGTGGTAATTGGAATCAATTTTTGACAGAAGGTGTGCGTCATGTGATCTCATTGAAAAGGTAAGGGTTATAGTCGTTCATATAGAATATTTGTTTCTAACTTCATTATTTTATGCTTTTTTTGTGCCAATTTGTGCCTTTCGTACCTATCCTGATGTGTAGAATATGAAAACATTTTTTTTGTTCTAACATTGAAAATATATATACAGGGCGCATCAAAATATAGCGCTGCAGAAGACAAAATAACACTTCGATTTCAGAAAAATATATAAGTTTGATAGAATTAGGTAGTTTCTCTTTGTGTTACGTAAAAATACGCATATGTGATCCTCGGGTGTCATATGCAAGCAACCTAGTGGTGTGTCAGTGTAGGGAAATGCAGTGAAATATGCGTTATTTTGAAAAAAAGAATAAAGTAGTAACAAACATGGTACAGGATAAGGTACTTTTTTTCAACCATAGGGACCCGGGTTTGCGACCGCTATGAGAGAAGTGCTGGTACTCGAGTTTGAGCTTTATTTCGTGAAAATATGTTAAATGGTTCTTAAGATATAGACCAAAATAGATTATAATACACGACAATTAGTAACAATTCAATATGCACATAATGACATATAATATATTGTTAGGCGGTTGCCAGCCAACATTTTTACGTGAAATAAGAAAATTAAAACAAAATTGAATAGCTCCGTGGTAATTGGAATCAATTTTTGACAGAAGGTGTGCGTCATGTGATCTCATTGAAAAGGTAAGGGTTATAGTCGTTCATATAGAATATTTGTTTCTAACTTCATTATTTTATGCTTTTTTTGTGCCAATTTGTGCCTTTCGTACCTATCCTGATGTGTAGAATATGAAAACATTTTTTTTGTTCTAACATTGAAAATATATATACAGGGCGCATCAAAATATAGCGCTGCAGAAGACAAAATAACACTTCGATTTCAGAAAAATATATAAGTTTGATAGAATTAGGTAGTTTCTCTTTGTGTTACGTAAAAATACGCATATGTGATCCTCGGGTGTCATATGCAAGCAACCTAGTGGTGTGTCAGTGTAGGGAAATGCAGTGAAATATGCGTTATTTTGAAAAAAAGAATAAAGTAGTAACAAACATGGTACAGGATAAGGTACTTTTTTTCAACCATAGGGACCCGGGTTTGCGACCGCTATGAGAGAAGTGCTGGTACTCGAGTTTGAGCTTTATTTCGTGAAAATATGTTAAATGGTTCTTAAGATATAGACCAAAATAGATTATAATACACGACAATTAGTAACAATTCAATATGCACATAATGACATATAATATATTGTTAGGCGGTTGCCAGCCAACATTTTTACGTGAAATAAGAAAATTAAAACAAAATTGAATAGCTCCGTGGTAATTGGAATCAATTTTTGACAGAAGGTGTGCGTCATGTGATCTCATTGAAAAGGTAAGGGTTAAAGTCGTTCATGTAGAATATATGTTTCTAACTTCATTATTTTATTTTTATTCTGCTAATTTGTGCTTTTCGTACATATCCTGATGTGTAGAATATGAAAACAACATACTTTGTTCTGACATCAAAAATATATATACAGGGTGCATCAAAATATAGCGCTGCAGAAGACAAAATAACACTTCGATTTCAGAAAAATTTATAAGTTTGATAGAATTAGGTAGTTTCTCTTGTGTTACCTAAAAATACGCATATGTGATCCTCGGGTGTCATATGCAAGCAACCTAGTGGTGTGTCAGTGTAGGGAAATGCAGTGAAATATGCGTTATTTAAAAAAAAAAAGAATAAAGTAGTAACAAACATGGTACAGGATAAGGTACTTTTTTTCAACCATAGGGACCCGGGTTTGCGACCGCTATGAGAGAAGTGCTGGTACTCGAGTTTGAGCTTTATTTCGTGAAAATATGTTAAATGGTTCTTAAGATATAGACCAAAATAGATTATAATACACGACAATTAGTAACAATTCAATATGCACATAATGACATATAATATCATGTTAGACGGTTGCCAGCCAACATTTTTACGTGAAATAAGAAAATTAAAAAAAAATTGAATAGCTCCGTGTTAATTGGAATCAATTTTTGACAGAAGGTGTGCGTCATGTGTTATCATTGAAAAGGTAAGGGTTAAAGTCGTTCATGTAGAATATATGTTTCTAACTTCATTATTTTATTTTTATTCTGCTAATTTGTGCTTTTCGTACATATCCTGATGTGTAGAATATGAAAACAACATATTTTGTTCTGACATCGAAAATATATATACAGGGTGCATCAAAATATAGCGCTGCAGAAGACAAAATAACACTTCGATTTCAGAAAAATATATAAGTTTGATAAAATTAGGTAGTTTCTCTTTGTGTTACGTAAAAATACACATATGTGATCCTCGGGTGTCATATGCAAGCAACCTAGTGGTGTGTCAGTGTAGGGAAATGCAGTGAAATATGCGTTATTTTGAAAAGAAGAATAAAGTAGTAACAAACATGGTAGAGAATAAGGTACTTTGTTTCAGCCATAGGGACCCGGGTTTGCGACCGCTATGAGAGAAGTGCTGGTACTCGAGTTTGAGCTTTATTTCGTGAAAATATGTTAAATGGTTCTTAAGATATAGACCAAAACAGATTATAATACACGACAATTAGTAACAATTCAATATGCACATAATGACATATAATATATAGTTAGGCGGTTGCCAGCCAACATTTTTACGTGAAATAAGAAAATTAAAACAAAATTGAATAGCTCCGTGGTAATTGGAATCAATTTTTGACAGAAGGTGTGCGTCATGTGATCTCATTGAAAAGGTAAGGGTTATAGTCGTTCATATAGAATATTTGTTTCTAACTTCATTATTTTATGCTTTTTCTGCCAATTTGTGCCTTTCGTACCTATCCTGATGTGTAGAATATGAAAACATTTTTTTTTGTTCTAACATTGAAAATATATATACAGGGCGCATCAAAATATAGCGCTGCAGAAGACAAAATAACACTTCGATTTCAGAAAAATATATAAGTTTGATAGAATTAGGTAGTTTCTCTTTGTGTTACGTAAAAATACGCATATGTGATCCTCGGGTGTCATATGCAAGCAACCTAGTGGTGTGTCAGTGTAGGGAAATGCAGTGAAATATGCGTTATTTTGAAAAAAAGAATAAAGTAGTAACAAACATGGTAGAGAATAAGGTACTTTGTTTCAGCCATAGGGACCCGGGTTTGCGACCGCTATGAGAGAAGTGCTGGTACTCGAGTTTGAGCTTTATTTCGTGAAAATATGTTAAATGGTTCTTAAGATATAGACCAAAATAGATTATAATACACGACAATTAGTAACAATTCAATATGCACATAATGACATATAATATATTGTTAGACGGTTGCCAGCCAACATTTTTACGTGAAATAAGAAAATTAAAAAAAAATTGAATAGCTCTGTGGTAATTGGAATCAATTTTTGACAGAAGGTGTGCGTCATGTGATCTCATTGAAAAGGTAAGGGTTAAAGTCGTTCATGTAGAATATATGTTTCTAACTTCATTATTTTATTTTTATTCTGCTAATTTGTGCTTTTCGTACATATCCTGATGTGTAGAATATGAAAACAACATACTTTGTTCTGACATCGAAAATATATATACAGGGTGCATAAAATATAGCGCTGCAGAAGACAAAATAACACTTCGATTTCAGAAAAATTTATAAGTTTGATAGAATTAGGTAGTTTCTCTTTGTGTTACGTAAAAATACGCATATGTGATCCTCGGGTGTCATATGCAAGCAACCTAGTGGTGTGTCAGTGTAGGGAAATGCAGTGAAATATGCGTTATTTAAAAAAAAGAATAAAGTAGTAACAAACATGGTACAGGATAAGGTACTTTTTTTCAACCATAGGGACCCGGGTTTGCGACCGCTATGAGAGAAGTGCTGGTACTCGAGTTTGGGCTTTATTTCGTGAAAATATGTTAAATGGTTCTTAAGATATAGACCAAAATAGATTATAATACACGACAATTAGTAACAATTCAATATGCACATAATGACATATAATATATTGTTAGACGGTTGCCAGCCAACATTTTTACGTGAAATAAGAAAATTAAAAAAAAAATTGAATAGCTCTGTGGTAATTGGAATCATTTTTTGACAGAAGGTGTGCGTCATGTGATCTCATTGAAAAGGTAAGGGTTAAAGTCGTTCATGTAGAATATATGTTTCTAACTTCATTATTTTATTTTTATTCTGCTAATTTGTGCTTTTCGTACATATCCTGATGTGTAGAATATGAAAACAACATACTTTGTTCTGACATCGAAAATATATATACAGGGTGCATCAAAATATAGCGCTGCAGAAGACAAAATAACACTTCGATTTCAGAAAAATTTATAAGTTTGATAGAATTAGGTAGTTTCTCATTGTGTTACGTAAAAATACACATATGTGATCCTCGGGTGTCATATGCAAGCAACCTAGTGGTGTGTCAGTGTAGGGAAATGCAGTGAAATATGCGTTATTTTGAAAAAAAGAATAAAGTAGTAACAAACGTGGTAGAGAATAAGGTACTTTGTTTCAGCCATAGGGACCCGGGTTTGCGACCGCTAAGAGAGGTGTTGGTACTCGAGTTTGAGCTTTATTTCGTGAAAATATGTTAAATGGTTCTTAAGATATAGACCAAAACAGATTATAATACACGACAATTAGTAACAATTCAATATGCACATAATGACATATAATATATTGTTAGGCGGTTGCCAGCCAACATTTTTACGTGAAATAAGAAAATTAAAACAAAATTGAATAGCTCCGTGTTAATTGGAATCAATTTTTGACAGAAGGTGTGCGTCATGTGATATCATTGAAAAGGTAAGGGTTAAAGTCGTTCATGTAGAATGTATGTTTCTAACTTCATTATTTTATTTTTATTCTGCTAATTTGTGCTTTTCGTACATATCCTGATGTGTAGAATATGAAAACAACATATTTTGTTCTGACATCGAAAATATATATACAGGGTGCATCAAAATATAGCGCTGCAGAAGACAAAATAACACTTCGATTTCAGAAAAATATATAAGTTTGATAGAATTAGGTAGTTTCTCTTTGTGTTACGTAAAAATACGCATATGTGATCCTCGGGTGTCATATGCAAGCAACCTAGTGGTGTGTCAGTGTAGGGAAATGCAGTGAAATATGCGTTATTTTGAAAAAAAGAATAAAGTAGTAACAAACATGGTACAGGATAAGGTACTTTTTTTCAACCATAGGGACCCGGGTTTGCGACCGCTATGAGAGAAGTTCTGGTACTCGAGTTTGAGCTTTATTTCGTGAAAATATGTTAAATGGTTCTTAAGATATAGACCAAAATAGATTATAATACACGACAATTAGTAACAATTCAATATGCACATAATGACATATAATATATTGTTAGGCGGTTGCCAGCCAACATTTTTACGTGAAATAAGAAAATTAAAACAAAATTGAATAGCTCCGTGGTAATTGGAATCAATTTTTGACAGAAGGTGTGCGTCATGTGATCTCATTGAAAAGGTAAGGGTTAAAGTCGTTCATGTAGAATATATGTTTCTAACTTCATTATTTTATTTTTATTCTGCTAATTTGTGCTTTTCGTACATATCCTGATGTGTAGAATATGAAAACAACATACTTTGTTCTGACATCGAAAATATATATACAGGGTGCATCAAAATATAGCGCTGCAGAAGACAAAATAACACTTCGATTTCAGAAAAATATATAAGTTTGATAGAATTAGGTAGTTTCTCTTTGTGTTACGTAAAAATACGCATATGTGATCCTCGGGTGTCATATGCAAGCAACCTAGTGGTGTGTCAGTGTAGGGAAATGCAGTGAAATATGCGTTATTTAAAAAAAAAGAATAAAGTAGTAACAAACATGGTACAGGATAAGGTACTTTTTTTCAACCATAGGGACCCGGGTTTGCGACCGCTATGAGAGAAGTGCTGGTACTCGAGTTTGAGCTTTATTTCGTGAAAATATGTTAAATGGTTCTTAAGATATAGACCAAAATAGATTATAATACACGACAATTAGTAACAATTCAATATGCACATAATGACATATAATATCATGTTAGACGGTTGCCAGCCAACATTTTTACGTGAAATAAGAAAATTAAAAAAAAATTGAATAGCTCCGTGTTAATTGGAATCAATTTTTGACAGAAGGTGTGCGTCATGTGATATCATTGAAAAGGTAAGGGTTAAAGTCGTTCATGTAGAATGTATGTTTCTAACTTCATTATTTTATTTTTATTCTGCTAATTTGTGCTTTTCGTACATATCCTGATGTGTAGAATATGAAAACAACATATTTTGTTCTGACATCGAAAATATATATACAGGGTGCATCAAAATATAGCGCTGCAGAAGACAAAATAACACTTCGATTTCAGAAAAATATATAAGTTTGATAGAATTAGGTAGTTTCTCTTTGTGTTACGTAAAAATACGCATATGTGATCCTCGGGTGTCATATGCAAGCAACCTAGTGGTGTGTCAGTGTAGGGAAATGCAGTGAAATATGCGTTATTTTGAAAAGAAGAATAAAGTAGTAACAAACATGGTAGAGAATAAGGTACTTTGTTTCAGCCATAGGGACCCGGGTTTGCGACCGCTATGAGAGAAGTGCTGGTACTCGAGTTTGAGCTTTATTTCGTGAAAATATGTTAAATGGTTCTTAAGATATAGACCAAACTAGATTATAATACAAGACAATTAGTAACAATTCAATATGCACATAATGACATATAATATATTGTTAGGCGGTTGCCAGCCAACATTTTTACGTGAAATAAGAAAATTAAAACAAAATTGAATAGCTCTGTGGTAATTGGAATCAATTTTTGACAGAAGGTGTGCGTCATGTGATCTCATTGAAAAGGTAAGGGTTAAAGTCGTTCATGTAGAATATATGTTTCTAACTTCATTATTTTATTTTTATTCTGCTAATTTGTGCTTTTCGTACATATCCTGATGTGTAGAATATGAAAACAACATACTTTGTTCTGACATCGAAAATATATATACAGGGTGCATCAAAATATAGCGCTGCAGAAGACAAAATAACACTTCGATTTCAGAAAAATTTATAAGTTTGATAGAATTAGGTAGTTTCTCTTTGTGTTACGTAAAAATACACATATGTGATCCTCGGGTGTCATATGCAAGCATCCTAGTGGTGTGTCAGTGTAGGGAAATGCAGTGAAATATGCGTTATTTTGAAAAAAAGAATAAAGTAGTAACAAACGTGGTAGAGAATAAGGTACTTTGTTTCTGCCATAGGGACGCGGGTTTGCGACCGCTATGAGAGAAGTGTTGGTACTCGAGTTTGAGCTTTATTTCGTGAAAATATGTTAAATGGTTCTTAAGATATAGACCAAAACAGATTATAATACACGACAATTAGTAACAATTCAATATGCACATAATGACATATAATATATAGTTAGGCGGTTGCCAGCCAACATTTTTACGTGAAATAAGAAAATTAAAACAAAATTGAATAGCTCCGTGGTAATTGGAATCAATTTTTGGCAGAAGGTGTGCGTCATGTGATCTCATTGAAAAGGTAAGGGTTAAAGTCGTTCATGTAGAATATATGTTTCTAACTTCATTATTTTATTTTTATTCTGCTAATTTGTGCTTTTCGTACATATCCTGATGTGTAGAATATGAAAACAACATACTTTGTTCTGACATCGAAAATATATATACAGGGTGCATCAAAATATAGCGCTGCAGAAGACAAAATAACACTTCGATTTCAGAAAAATTTATAAGTTTGATAGAATTAGGTAGTTTCTCTTGTGTTACGTAAAAATACGCATATGTGATCCTCGGGTGTCATATGCAAGCAACCTAGTGGTGTGTCAGTGTAGGGAAATGCAGTGAAATATGCGTTATTTAAAAAAAAAGAATAAAGTAGTAACAAACATGGTACAGGATAAGGTACTTTTTTTCAACCATAGGGACCCGGGTTTGCGACCGCTATGAGAGAAGTGCTGGTACTCGAGTTTGAGCTTTATTTCGTGAAAATATGTTAAATGGTTCTTAAGATATAGACCAAAATAGATTATAATACACGACAATTAGTAACAATTCAATATGCACATAATGACATATAATATCATGTTAGACGGTTGCCAGCCAACATTTTTACGTGAAATAAGAAAATTAAAAAAAAATTGAATAGCTCCGTGTTAATTGGAATCAATTTTTGACAGAAGGTGTGCGTCATGTGATATCATTGAAAAGGTAAGGGTTAAAGTCGTTCATGTAGAATATATGTTTCTAACTTCATTATTTTATTTTTATTCTGCTAATTTGTGCTTTTCGTACATATCCTGATGTGTAGAATATGAAAACAACATATTTTGTTCTGACATCGAAAATATATATACAGGGTGCATAAAATATAGCGCTGCAGAAGACAAAATAACACTTCGATTTCAGAAAAATATATAAGTTTGATAAAATTAGGTAGTTTCTCTTTGTGTTACGTAAAAATACACATATGTGATCCTCGGGTGTCATATGCAAGCAACCTAGTGGTGTGTCAGTGTAGGGAAATGCAGTGAAATATGCGTTATTTTGAAAAGAAGAATAAAGTAGTAACAAACATGGTAGAGAATAAGGTACTTTGTTTCAGCCATAGGGACCCGGGTTTGCGACCGCTATGAGAGAAGTGCTGGTACTCGAGTTTGAGCTTTATTTCGTGAAAATATGTTAAATGGTTCTTAAGATATAGACCAAAATAGATTATAATACACGACAATTAGTAACAATTCAATATGCACATAATGACATATAATATATAGTTAGGCGGTTGCCAGCCAACATTTTTACGTGAAATAAGAAAATTAAAACAAAATTGAATAGCTCCGTGGTAATTGGAATCAATTTTTGACAGAAGGTGTGCGTCATGTGATCTCATTGAAAAGGTAAGGGTTATAGTCGTTCATATAGAATATTTGTTTCTAACTTCATTATTTTATGCTTTTTCTGCCAATTTGTGCCTTTCGTACCTATCCTGATGTGTAGAATATGAAAACATTTTTTTTTGTTCTAACATTGAAAATATATATACAGGGCGCATCAAAATATAGCGCTGCAGAAGACAAAATAACACTTCGATTTCAGAAAAATATATAAGTTTGATAGAATTAGGTAGTTTCACTTTGTGTTACGTAAAAATACGCATATGTGATCCTCGGGTGTCATATGCAAGCAACCTAGTGGTGTGTCAGTGTAGGGAAATGCAGTGAAATATGCGTTATTTTGAAAAAAAGAATAAAGTAGTAACAAACATGGTAGAGAATAAGGTACTTTGTTTCAGCCATAGGGACCCGGGTTTGCGACCGCTATGAGAGAAATGCTGGTACTCGAGTTTGAGCTTTATTTCGTGAAAATATGTTAAATGGTTCTTAAGATATAGACCAAAATAGATTATAATACACGACAATTAGTAACAATTCAATATGCACATAATGACATATAATATATTGTTAGACGGTTGCCAGCCAACATTTTTACGTGAAATAAGAAAATTAAAAAAAAATTGAATAGCTCTGTGGTAATTGGAATCAATTTTTGACAGAAGGTGTGCGTCATGTGATCTCATTGAAAAGGTAAGGGTTAAAGTCGTTCATGTAGAATATATGTTTCTAACTTCATTATTTTATTTTTATTCTGCTAATTTGTGCCTTTCGTACCTATCCTGATGTGTAGAATATGAAAACAACATACTTTGTTCTGACATCGAAAATATATATACAGGGTGCATAAAATATAGCGCTGCAGAAGACAAAATAACACTTCGATTTCAGAAAAATTTATAAGTTTGATTGAATTAGGTAGTTTCTCTTTGTGTTACGTAAAAATACGCATATGTGATCCTCGGGTGTCATATGCAAGCAACCTAGTGGTGTGTCAGTGTAGGGAAATGCAGTGAAATATGCGTTATTTTGAAAAAAAGAATAAAGTAGTAACAAACGTGGTAGAGTATAAGGTACTTTTTTCAGCCATAGGGACCCGGGTTTGCGACCGCTATGAGAGAAGTGTTGGTACTCGAGTTTGAGCTTTATTTCGTGAAAATATGTTAAATGGTTCTTAAGATATAGACCAAAACAGATTATAATACACGACAATTAGTAACAATTCAATATGCACATAATGACATATAATATATAGTTAGGCGGTTGCCAGCCAACATTTTTACGTGAAATAAGAAAATTAAAACAAAATTGAATAGCTCCGTGGTAATTGGAATCAATTTTTGACAGAAGGTGTGCGTCATGTGATCTCATTGAAAAGGTAAGGGTTATAGTCGTTCATATAGAATATTTGTTTCTAACTTCATTATTTTATGCTTTTTCTGACAATTTGTGCCTTTCGTACCTATCCTGATGTGTAGAATATGAAAACATTTTTTTTTGTCCTAACATTGAAAATATATATACAGGGCGCATCAAAATATAGCGCTGCAGAAGACAAAATAACACTTCGATTTCAGAAAAATATATAAGTTTGATAGAATTAGGTAGTTTCTCTTTGTGTTACGTAAAAATACGCATATGTGATCCTCGGGTGTCATATGCAAGCAACCTAGTGGTGTGTCAGTGTAGGGAAATGCAGTGAAATATGCGTTATTTAAAAAAAAAGAATAAAGTAGTAACAAACATGGTACAGGATAAGGTACTTTTTTTCAACCATAGGGACCCGGGTTTGCGACCGCTATGAGAGAAGTGCTGGTACTCGAGTTTGAGCTTTATTTCGTGAAAATATGTTAAATGGTTCTTAAGATATAGACCAAAATAGATTATAATACACGACAATTAGTAACAATTCAATATGCACATAATGACATATAATATATTGTTAGGCGGTTGCCAGCCAACATTTTTACGTGAAATAAGAAAATTAAAACAAAATTGAATAGCTCCGTGGTAATTGGAATCAATTTTTGACAGAAGGTGTGCGTCATGTGATCTCATTGAAAAGGTAAGGGTTAAAGTCGTTCATGTAGAATATATGTTTCTAACTTCATTATTTTATTTTTATTCTGCTAATTTGTGCTTTTCGTACATATCCTGATGTGTAGAATATGAAAACAACATACTTTGTTCTGACATCGAAAATATATATACAGGGTGCATCAAAATATAGCGCTGCAGAAGACAAAATAACACTTCGATTTCAGAAAAATTTATAAGTTTGATAGAATTAGGTAGTTTCTCTTGTGTTACGTAAAAATACGCATATGTGATCCTCGGGTGTCATATGCAAGCAACCTAGTGGTGTGTCAGTGTAGGGAAATGCAGTGAAATATGCGTTATTTAAAAAAAAAGAATAAAGTAGTAACAAACATGGTACAGGATAAGGTACTTTTTTTCAACCATAGGGACCCGGGTTTGCGACCGCTATGAGAGAAGTGCTGGTACTCGAGTTTGAGCTTTATTTCGTGAAAATATGTTAAATGGTTCTTAAGATATAGACCAAAATAGATTATAATACACGACAATTAGTAACAATTCAATATGCACATAATGACATATAATATCATGTTAGACGGTTGCCAGCCAACATTTTTACGTGAAATAAGAAAATTAAAAAAAAATTGAATAGCTCCGTGTTAATTGGAATCAATTTTTGACAGAAGGTGTGCGTCATGTGATATCATTGAAAAGGTAAGGGTTAAAGTCGTTCATGTAGAATATATGTTTCTAACTTCATTATTTTATTTTTATTCTGCTAAT
This sequence comes from Thermobia domestica, assembly GCF_964235325.1. Classification (NCBI taxonomy): domain Eukaryota; kingdom Metazoa; phylum Arthropoda; class Insecta; order Zygentoma; family Lepismatidae; genus Thermobia; species Thermobia domestica. Next base: position 118,122 of record NW_027656038.1, read on the forward strand.
TTGTGCTTTTCGTAAATATCCTGATGTGTAGAATATGAAAACAACATATTTTGTTCTGACATCGAAAATATATATACAGGGTGCATAAAATATAGCGCTGCAGAAGACAAAATAACACTTCGATTTCAGAAAAATATATAAGTTTGATAAAATTAGGTAGTTTCTCTTTGTGTTACGTAAAAATACGCATATGTGATCCTCGGGTGTCATATGCAAGCAACCTAGTGGTGTGTCAGTGTAGGGAAATGCAGTGAAATATGCGTTATTTTGAAAAAAAGAATAAAGTAGTAACAAACATGGTAGAGAACAAGGTACTTTGTTTCAGCCATAGGGACCCGGGTTTGCGACCGCTATGAGAGAAGTGCTAGTACTCGAGTTTGAGCTTTATTTCGTGAAAATATGTTAAATGGTTCTTAAGATATAGACCAAAATAGATTATAATACACGACAATTAGTAACAATTCAATATGCACATAATGACATATAATATATTGTTAGACGGTTGCCAGCCAACATTTTTACGTGAAATAAGAAAATTAAAAAAAAAATTGAATAGCTCTGTGGTAATTGGAATCAATTTTTGACAGAAGGTGTGCGTCATGTGATCTCATTGAAAAGGTAAGGGTTAAAGTCGTTCATGTAGAATATATGTTTCTAACTTCATTATTTTATTTTTATTCTGCTAATTTGTGCTTTTCGTACATATCCTGATGTGTAGAATATGAAAACAACATATTTTGTTCTGACATCGAAAATATATATACAGGGTGCATCAAAATATAGCGCTGCAGAAGACAAAATAACACTTCGATTTCAGAAAAATATATGAGTTTGATTGAATTAGGTAGTTTCTCTTTGTGTTACGTAAAAATACACATATGTGATCCTCGGGTGTCATATGCAAGCAACCTAGTGGTGTGTCAGTGTAGGGAAATGCAGTGAAATATGCGTTATTTAAAAAAAAAGAATAAAGTAGTAACAAACATGGTACAGGATAAGGTACTTTTTTTCAACCATAGGGACCCGGGTTTGCGACCGCTATGAGAGAAGTGCTGGTACTCGAGTATGAGCTTTATTTCGTGAAAATATGTTAAATGGTTCTTAAGATATAGACCAAAATAGATTATAATACACGACAATTAGTAACAATTCAATATGCACATAATGACATATAATATATTGTTAGGCGGTTGCCAGCCAACATTTTTACGTGAAATAAGAAAATTAAAAAAAAATTGAATAGCTCTGTGGTAATTGGAATCAATTTTTGACAGAAGGTGTGCGTCATGTGATCTCATTGAAAAGGTAAGGGTTAAAGTCGTTCATGTAGAATATATGTTTCTAACTTCATTATTTTATTTTTATTCTGCTAATTTGTGCTTTTCGTACATATCCTGATGTGTAGAATATGAAAACAACATACTTTGTTCTGACATCGAAAATATATATACAGGGTGCATAAAATATAGCGCTGCAGAAGACAAAATAACACTTCGATTTCAGAAAAATTTATAAGTTTGATTGAATTAGGTAGTTTCTCTTTGTGTTACGTAAAAATACGCATATGTGATCCTCGGGTGTCATATGCAAGCAACCTAGTGGTGTGTCAGTGTAGGGAAATGCAGTGAAATATGCGTTATTTAAAAAAAAAAGAATAAAGTAGTAACAAACATGGTACAGGATAAGGTACTTTTTTTCAACCATAGGGACCCGGGTTTGCGACCGCTATGAGAGAAGTGCTGGTACTCGAGTTTGGGCTTTATTTCGTGAAAATATGTTAAATGGTTCTTAAGATATAGACCAAAATAGATTATAATACACGACAATTAGTAACAATTCAATATGCACATAATGACATATAATATATAGTTAGGCGGTTGCCAGCCAACATTTTTACGTGAAATAAGAAAATTAAAACAAAATTGAATAGCTCTGTGGTAATTGGAATCAATTTTTGACAGAAGGTGTGCGTCATGTGATCTCATTGAAAAGGTAAGGGTTAAAGTCGTTCATGTAGAATATATGTTTCTAACTTCATTATTTTATTTTTATTCTGCTAATTTGTGCTTTTCGTACATATCCTGATGTGTAGAATATGAAAACAACATACTTTGTTCTGACATCGAAAATATATATACAGGGTGCATCAAAATATAGCGCTGCAGAAGACAAAATAACACTTCGATTTCAGAAAAATTTATAAGTTTGATAGAATTAGGTAGTTTCTCTTTGTGTTACGTAAAAATACACATATGTGATCCTCGGGTGTCATATGCAAGCATCCTAGTGGTGTGTCAGTGTAGGGAAATGCAGTGAAATATGCGTTATTTTGAAAAAAAGAATAAAGTAGTAACAAACGTGGTAGAGAATAAGGTACTTTGTTTCTGCCATAGGGACGCGGGTTTGCGACCGCTATGAGAGAAGTGTTGGTACTCGAGTTTGAGCTTTATTTCGTGAAAATATGTTAAATGGTTCTTAAGATATAGACCAAAACAGATTATAATACACGACAATTAGTAACAATTCAATATGCACATAATGACATATAATATATAGTTAGGCGGTTGCCAGCCAACATTTTTACGTGAAATAAGAAAATTAAAACAAAATTGAATAGCTCCGTGGTAATTGGAATCAATTTTTGGCAGAAGGTGTGCGTCATGTGATCTCATTGAAAAGGTAAGGGTTAAAGTCGTTCATGTAGAATATATGTTTCTAACTTCATTATTTTATTTTTATTCTGCTAATTTGTGCTTTTCGTACATATCCTGATGTGTAGAATATGAAAACAACATACTTTGTTCTGACATCGAAAATATATATACAGGGTGCATCAAAATATAGCGCTGCAGAAGACAAAATAACACTTCGATTTCAGAAAAATTTATAAGTTTGATAGAATTAGGTAGTTTCTCTTGTGTTACGTAAAAATACGCATATGTGATCCTCGGGTGTCATATGCAAGCAACCTAGTGGTGTGTCAGTGTAGGGAAATGCAGTGAAATATGCGTTATTTAAAAAAAAAGAATAAAGTAGTAACAAACATGGTACAGGATAAGGTACTTTTTTTCAACCATAGGGACCCGGGTTTGCGACCGCTATGAGAGAAGTGCTGGTACTCGAGTTTGAGCTTTATTTCGTGAAAATATGTTAAATGGTTCTTAAGATATAGACCAAAATAGATTATAATACACGACAATTAGTAACAATTCAATATGCACATAATGACATATAATATCATGTTAGACGGTTGCCAGCCAACATTTTTACGTGAAATAAGAAAATTAAAAAAAAATTGAATAGCTCCGTGTTAATTGGAATCAATTTTTGACAGAAGGTGTGCGTCATGTGATATCATTGAAAAGGTAAGGGTTAAAGTCGTTCATGTAGAATATATGTTTCTAACTTCATTATTTTATTTTTATTCTGCTAATTTGTGCTTTTCGTACATATCCTGATGTGTAGAATATGAAAACAACATATTTTGTTCTGACATCGAAAATATATATACAGGGTGCATAAAATATAGCGCTGCAGAAGACAAAATAACACTTCGATTTCAGAAAAATATATAAGTTTGATAAAATTAGGTAGTTTCTCTTTGTGTTACGTAAAAATACACATATGTGATCCTCGGGTGTCATATGCAAGCAACCTAGTGGTGTGTCAGTGTAGGGAAATGCAGTGAAATATGCGTTATTTTGAAAAGAAGAATAAAGTAGTAACAAACATGGTAGAGAATAAGGTACTTTGTTTCAGCCATAGGGACCCGGGTTTGCGACCGCTATGAGAGAAGTGCTGGTACTCGAGTTTGAGCTTTATTTCGTGAAAATATGTTAAATGGTTCTTAAGATATAGACCAAAATAGATTATAATACACGACAATTAGTAACAATTCAATATGCACATAATGACATATAATATATAGTTAGGCGGTTGCCAGCCAACATTTTTACGTGAAATAAGAAAATTAAAACAAAATTGAATAGCTCCGTGGTAATTGGAATCAATTTTTGACAGAAGGTGTGCGTCATGTGATCTCATTGAAAAGGTAAGGGTTATAGTCGTTCATATAGAATATTTGTTTCTAACTTCATTATTTTATGCTTTTTCTGCCAATTTGTGCCTTTCGTACCTATCCTGATGTGTAGAATATGAAAACATTTTTTTTTGTTCTAACATTGAAAATATATATACAGGGCGCATCAAAATATAGCGCTGCAGAAGACAAAATAACACTTCGATTTCAGAAAAATATATAAGTTTGATAGAATTAGGTAGTTTCACTTTGTGTTACGTAAAAATACGCATATGTGATCCTCGGGTGTCATATGCAAGCAACCTAGTGGTGTGTCAGTGTAGGGAAATGCAGTGAAATATGCGTTATTTTGAAAAAAAGAATAAAGTAGTAACAAACATGGTAGAGAATAAGGTACTTTGTTTCAGCCATAGGGACCCGGGTTTGCGACCGCTATGAGAGAAATGCTGGTACTCGAGTTTGAGCTTTATTTCGTGAAAATATGTTAAATGGTTCTTAAGATATAGACCAAAATAGATTATAATACACGACAATTAGTAACAATTCAATATGCACATAATGACATATAATATATTGTTAGACGGTTGCCAGCCAACATTTTTACGTGAAATAAGAAAATTAAAAAAAAAATTGAATAGCTCTGTGGTAATTGGAATCAATTTTTGACAGAAGGTGTGCGTCATGTGATCTCATTGAAAAGGTAAGGGTTAAAGTCGTTCATGTAGAATATATGTTTCTAACTTCATTATTTTATTTTTATTCTGCTAATTTGTGCCTTTCGTACCTATCCTGATGTGTAGAATATGAAAACAACATACTTTGTTCTGACATCGAAAATATATATACAGGGTGCATAAAATATAGCGCTGCAGAAGACAAAATAACACTTCGATTTCAGAAAAATTTATAAGTTTGATTGAATTAGGTAGTTTCTCTTTGTGTTACGTAAAAATACGCATATGTGATCCTCGGGTGTCATATGCAAGCAACCTAGTGGTGTGTCAGTGTAGGGAAATGCAGTGAAATATGCGTTATTTTGAAAAAAAGAATAAAGTAGTAACAAACGTGGTAGAGTATAAGGTACTTTTTTCAGCCATAGGGACCCGGGTTTGCGACCGCTATGAGAGAAGTGTTGGTACTCGAGTTTGAGCTTTATTTCGTGAAAATATGTTAAATGGTTCTTAAGATATAGACCAAAACAGATTATAATACACGACAATTAGTAACAATTCAATATGCACATAATGACATATAATATATAGTTAGGCGGTTGCCAGCCAACATTTTTACGTGAAATAAGAAAATTAAAACAAAATTGAATAGCTCCGTGGTAATTGGAATCAATTTTTGACAGAAGGTGTGCGTCATGTGATCTCATTGAAAAGGTAAGGGTTATAGTCGTTCATATAGAATATTTGTTTCTAACTTCATTATTTTATGCTTTTTCTGACAATTTGTGCCTTTCGTACCTATCCTGATGTGTAGAATATGAAAACATTTTTTTTTGTCCTAACATTGAAAATATATATACAGGGCGCATCAAAATATAGCGCTGCAGAAGACAAAATAACACTTCGATTTCAGAAAAATATATAAGTTTGATAGAATTAGGTAGTTTCTCTTTGTGTTACGTAAAAATACGCATATGTGATCCTCGGGTGTCATATGCAAGCAACCTAGTGGTGTGTCAGTGTAGGGAAATGCAGTGAAATATGCGTTATTTAAAAAAAAAGAATAAAGTAGTAACAAACATGGTACAGGATAAGGTACTTTTTTTCAACCATAGGGACCCGGGTTTGCGACCGCTATGAGAGAAGTGCTGGTACTCGAGTTTGAGCTTTATTTCGTGAAAATATGTTAAATGGTTCTTAAGATATAGACCAAAATAGATTATAATACACGACAATTAGTAACAATTCAATATGCACACAATGACATATAATATATTGTTAGGCGGTTGCCAGCCAACATTTTTACGTGAAATAAGAAAATTAAAACAAAATTGAATAGCTCCGTGGTAATTGGAATCAATTTTTGACAGAAGGTGTGCGTCATGTGATCTCATTGAAAAGGTAAGGGTTAAAGTCGTTCATGTAGAATATATGTTTCTAACTTCATTATTTTATTTTTATTCTGCTAATTTGTGCTTTTCGTACATATCCTGATGTGTAGAATATGAAAACAACATACTTTGTTCTGACATCGAAAATATATATACAGGGTGCATCAAAATATAGCGCTGCAGAAGACAAAATAACACTTCGATTTCAGAAAAATATATAAGTTTGATAGAATTAGGTAGTTTCTCTTGTGTTACGTAAAAATACGCATATGTGATCCTCGGGTGTCATATGCAAGCAACCTAGTGGTGTGTCAGTGTAGGGAAATGCAGTGAAATATGCGTTATTTAAAAAAAAAGAATAAAGTAGTAACAAACATGGTACAGGATAAGGTACTTTTTTTCAACCATAGGGACCCGGGTTTGCGACCGCTATGAGAGAAGTGCTGGTACTCGAGTTTGAGCTTTATTTCGTGAAAATATGTTAAATGGTTCTTAAGATATAGACCAAAATAGATTATAATACACGACAATTAGTAACAATTCAATATGCACATAATGACATATAATATCATGTTAGACGGTTGCCAGCCAACATTTTTACGTGAAATAAGAAAATTAAAAAAAAATTGAATAGCTCCGTGTTAATTGGAATCAATTTTTGACAGAAGGTGTGCGTCATGTGATATCATTGAAAAGGTAAGGGTTAAAGTCGTTCATGTAGAATATATGTTTCTAACTTCATTATTTTATTTTTATTCTGCTAATTTGTGCTTTTCGTAAATATCCTGATGTGTAGAATATGAAAACAACATATTTTGTTCTGACATCGAAAATATATATACAGGGTGCATAAAATATAGCGCTGCAGAAGACAAAATAACACTTCGATTTCAGAAAAATATATAAGTTTGATAAAATTAGGTAGTTTCTCTTTGTGTTACGTAAAAATACGCATATGTGATCCTCGGGTGTCATATGCAAGCAACCTAGTGGTGTGTCAGTGTAGGGAAATGCAGTGAAATATGCGTTATTTTGAAAAAAAGAATAAAGTAGTAACAAACATGGTAGAGAACAAGGTACTTTGTTTCAGCCATAGGGACCCGGGTTTGCGACCGCTATGAGAGAAGTGCTAGTACTCGAGTTTGAGCTTTATTTCGTGAAAATATGTTAAATGGTTCTTAAGATATAGACCAAAATAGATTATAATACACGACAATTAGTAACAATTCAATATGCACATAATGACATATAATATATTGTTAGACGGTTGCCAGCCAACATTTTTACGTGAAATAAGAAAATTAAAAAAAAAATTGAATAGCTCTGTGGTAATTGGAATCAATTTTTGACAGAAGGTGTGCGTCATGTGATCTCATTGAAAAGGTAAGGGTTAAAGTCGTTCATGTAGAATATATGTTTCTAACTTCATTATTTTATTTTTATTCTGCTAATTTGTGCTTTTCGTACATATCCTGATGTGTAGAATATGAAAACAACATATTTTGTTCTGACATCGAAAATATATATACAGGGTGCATCAAAATATAGCGCTGCAGAAGACAAAATAACACTTCGATTTCAGAAAAATATATGAGTTTGATAGAATTAGGTAGTTTCTCTTTGTGTTACGTAAAAATACACATATGTGATCCTCGGGTGTCATATGCAAGCAACCTAGTGGTGTGTCAGTGTAGGGAAATGCAGTGAAATATGCGTTATTTTGAAAAAAAGAATAAAGTAGTAACAAACGTGGTAGAGTATAAGGTACTTTTTTTCAGCCATAGGGAACCGGGTTTGCGACCGCTATGAGAGAAGTGCTGGTACTCGAGTTTGAGCTTTATTTCGTGAAAATATGTTAAATGGTTCTTAAGATATAGACCAAAATAGATTATAATACACGACAATTAGTAACAATTCAATATGCACATAATGACATATAATATATTGTTAGGCGGTTGCCAGCCAACATTTTTACGTGAAATAAGAAAATTAAAAAAAAATTGAATAGCTCTGTGGTAATTGGAATCAATTTTTGACAGAAGGTGTGCGTCATGTGATCTCATTGAAAAGGTAAGGGTTAAAGTCGTTCATGTAGAATATATGTTTCTAACTTCATTATTTTATTTTTATTCTGCTAATTTGTGCTTTTCGTACATATCCTGATGTGTAGAATATGAAAACAACATACTTTGTTCTGACATCGAAAATATATATACAGGGTGCATAAAATATAGCGCTGCAGAAGACAAAATAACACTTCGATTTCAGAAAAATTTATAAGTTTGATTGAATTAGGTAGTTTCTCTTTGTGTTACGTAAAAATACGCATATGTGATCCTCGGGTGTCATATGCAAGCAACCTAGTGGTGTGTCAGTGTAGGGAAATGCAGTGAAATATGCGTTATTTAAAAAAAAAAGAATAAAGTAGTAACAAACATGGTACAGGATAAGGTACTTTTTTTCAACCATAGGGACCCGGGTTTGCGACCGCTATGAGAGAAGTGCTGGTACTCGAGTTTGGGCTTTATTTCGTGAAAATATGTTAAATGGTTCTTAAGATATAGACCAAAATAGATTATAATACACGACAATTAGTAACAATTCAATATGCACATAATGACATATAATATATAGTTAGGCGGTTGCCAGCCAACATTTTTACGTGAAATAAGAAAATTAAAACAAAATTGAATAGCTCCGTGGTAATTGGAATCAATTTTTGACAGAAGGTGTGCGTCATGTGATCTCATTGAAAAGGTAAGGGTTAAAGTCGTTCATGTAGAATATATGTTTCTAACTTCATTATTTTATTTTTATTCTGCTAATTTGTGCCTTTCGTACCTATCCTGATGTGTAGAATATGAAAACAACATACTTTGTTCTGACATCGAAAATATATATACAGGGTGCATAAAATATAGCGCTGCAGAAGACAAAATAACACTTCGATTTCAGAAAAATTTATAAGTTTGATTGAATTAGGTAGTTTCTCTTTGTGTTACGTAAAAATACGCATATGTGATCCTCGGGTGTCATATGCAAGCAACCTAGTGGTGTGTCAGTGTAGGGAAATGCAGTGAAATATGCGTTATTTTGAAAAAAAGAATAAAGTAGTAACAAACGTGGTAGAGTATAAGGTACTTTTTTCAGCCATAGGGACCCGGGTTTGCGACCGCTATGAGAGAAGTGTTGGTACTCGAGTTTGAGCTTTATTTCGTGAAAATATGTTAAATGGTTCTTAAGATATAGACCAAAACAGATTATAATACACGACAATTAGTAACAATTCAATATGCACATAATGACATATAATATATAGTTAGGCGGTTGCCAGCCAACATTTTTACGTGAAATAAGAAAATTAAAACAAAATTGAATAGCTCCGTGGTAATTGGAATCAATTTTTGACAGAAGGTGTGCGTCATGTGATCTCATTGAAAAGGTAAGGGTTATAGTCGTTCATATAGAATATTTGTTTCTAACTTCATTATTTTATGCTTTTTCTGACAATTTGTGCCTTTCGTACCTATCCTGATGTGTAGAATATGAAAACATTTTTTTTTGTCCTAACATTGAAAATATATATACAGGGCGCATCAAAATATAGCGCTGCAGAAGACAAAATAACACTTCGATTTCAGAAAAATATATAAGTTTGATAGAATTAGGTAGTTTCTCTTTGTGTTACGTAAAAATACGCATATGTGATCCTCGGGTGTCATATGCAAGCAACCTAGTGGTGTGTCAGTGTAGGGAAATGCAGTGAAATATGCGTTATTTAAAAAAAAAGAATAAAGTAGTAACAAACATGGTACAGGATAAGGTACTTTTTTTCAACCATAGGGACCCGGGTTTGCGACCGCTATGAGAGAAGTGCTGGTACTCGAGTTTGAGCTTTATTTCGTGAAAATATGTTAAATGGTTCTTAAGATATAGACCAAAATAGATTATAATACACGACAATTAGTAACAATTCAATATGCACATAATGACATATAATATATTGTTAGGCGGTTGCCAGCCAACATTTTTACGTGAAATAAGAAAATTAAAACAAAATTGAATAGCTCCGTGGTAATTGGAATCAATTTTTGACAGAAGGTGTGCGTCATGTGATCTCATTGAAAAGGTAAGGGTTAAAGTCGTTCATGTAGAATATATGTTTCTAACTTCATTATTTTATTTTTATTCTGCTAATTTGTGCTTTTCGTACATATCCTGATGTGTAGAATATGAAAACAACATACTTTGTTCTGACATCGAAAATATATATACAGGGTGCATCAAAATATAGCGCTGCAGAAGACAAAATAACACTTCGATTTCAGAAAAATTTATAAGTTTGATAGAATTAGGTAGTTTCTCTTGTGTTACGTAAAAATACGCATATGTGATCCTCGGGTGTCATATGCAAGCAACCTAGTGGTGTGTCAGTGTAGGGAAATGCAGTGAAATATGCGTTATTTAAAAAAAAAGAATAAAGTAGTAACAAACATGGTACAGGATAAGGTACTTTTTTTCAACCATAGGGACCCGGGTTTGCGACCGCTATGAGAGAAGTGCTGGTACTCGAGTTTGAGCTTTATTTCGTGAAAATATGTTAAATGGTTCTTAAGATATAGACCAAAATAGATTATAATACACGACAATTAGTAACAATTCAATATGCACATAATGACATATAATATCATGTTAGACGGTTGCCAGCCAACATTTTTACGTGAAATAAGAAAATTAAAAAAAAATTGAATAGCTCCGTGTTAATTGGAATCAATTTTTGACAGAAGGTGTGCGTCATGTGATATCATTGAAAAGGTAAGGGTTAAAGTCGTTCATGTAGAATATATGTTTCTAACTTCATTATTTTATTTTTATTCTGCTAATTTGTGCTTTTCGTAAATATCCTGATGTGTAGAATATGAAAACAACATATTTTGTTCTGACATCGAAAATATATATACAGGGTGCATAAAATATAGCGCTGCAGAAGACAAAATAACACTTCGATTTCAGAAAAATATATAAGTTTGATAAAATTAGGTAGTTTCTCTTTGTGTTACGTAAAAATACGCATATGTGATCCTCGGGTGTCATATGCAAGCAACCTAGTGGTGTGTCAGTGTAGGGAAATGCAGTGAAATATGCGTTATTTTGAAAAAAAGAATAAAGTAGTAACAAACATGGTAGAGAACAAGGTACTTTGTTTCAGCCATAGGGACCCGGGTTTGCGACCGCTATGAGAGAAGTGCTAGTACTCGAGTTTGAGCTTTATTTCGTGAAAATATGTTAAATGGTTCTTAAGATATAGACCAAAATAGATTATAATACACGACAATTAGTAACAATTCAATATGCACATAATGACATATAATATATTGTTAGACGGTTGCCAGCCAACATTTTTACGTGAAATAAGAAAATTAAAAAAAAAATTGAATAGCTCTGTGGTAATTGGAATCAATTTTTGACAGAAGGTGTGCGTCATGTGATCTCATTGAAAAGGTAAGGGTTAAAGTCGTTCATGTAGAATATATGTTTCTAACTTCATTATTTTATTTTTATTCTGCTAATTTGTGCTTTTCGTACATATCCTGATGTGTAGAATATGAAAACAACATATTTTGTTCTGACATCGAAAATATATATACAGGGTGCATCAAAATATAGCGCTGCAGAAGACAAAATAACACTTCGATTTCAGAAAAATATATGAGTTTGATAGAATTAGGTAGTTTCTCTTTGTGTTACGTAAAAATACACATATGTGATCCTCGGGTGTCATATGCAAGCAACCTAGTGGTGTGTCAGTGTAGGGAAATGCAGTGAAATATGCGTTATTTTGAAAAAAAGAATAAAGTAGTAACAAACGTGGTAGAGTATAAGGTACTTTTTTTCAGCCATAGGGAACCGGGTTTGCGACCGCTATGAGAGAAGTGCTGGTACTCGAGTTTGAGCTTTATTTCGTGAAAATATGTTAAATGGTTCTTAAGATATAGACCAAAATAGATTATAATACACGACAATTAGTAACAATTCAATATGCAAATAATGACATATAATATATTGTTAGGCGGTTGCCAGCCAACATTTTTACGTGAAATAAGAAAATTAAAAAAAAAATTGAATAGCTCTGTGGTAATTGGAATCAATTTTTGACAGAAGGTGTGCGTCATGTGATCTCATTGAAAAGGTAAGGGTTAAAGTCGTTCATGTAGAATATATGTTTCTAACTTCATTATTTTATTTTTATTCTGCTAATTTGTGCTTTTCGTACATATCCTGATGTGTAGAATATGAAAACAACATACTTTGTTCTGACATCGAAAATATATATACAGGGTGCATAAAATATAGCGCTGCAGAAGACAAAATAACACTTCGATTTCAGAAAAATTTATAAGTTTGATTGAATTAGGTAGTTTCTCTTTGTGTTACGTAAAAATACGCATATGTGATCCTCGGGTGTCATATGCAAGCAACCTAGTGGTGTGTCAGTGTAGGGAAATGCAGTGAAATATGCGTTATTTAAAAAAAAAAGAATAAAGTAGTAACAAACATGGTACAGGATAAGGTACTTTTTTTCAACCATAGGGACCCGGGTTTGCGACCGCTATGAGAGAAGTGCTGGTACTCGAGTTTGGGCTTTATTTCGTGAAAATATGTTAAATGGTTCTTAAGATATAGACCAAAATAGATTATAATACACGACAATTAGTAACAATTCAATATGCACATAATGACATATAATATATAGTTAGGCGGTTGCCAGCCAACATTTTTACGTGAAATAAGAAAATTAAAACAAAATTGAATAGCTCCGTGGTAATTGGAATCAATTTTTGACAGAAGGTGTGCGTCATGTGATCTCATTGAAAAGGTAAGGGTTATAGTCGTTCATATAGAATATTTGTTTCTAACTTCATTATTTTATGCTTTTTCTGACAATTTGTGCCTTTCGTACCTATCCTGATGTGTAGAATATGAAAACATTTTTTTTTGTCCTAACATTGAAAATATATATACAGGGCGCATCAAAATATAGCGCTGCAGAAGACAAAATAACACTTCGATTTCAGAAAAATATATAAGTTTGATAGAATTAGGTAGTTTCTCTTTGTGTTACGTAAAAATACGCATATGTGATCCTCGGGTGTCATATGCAAGCAACCTAGTGGTGTGTCAGTGTAGGGAAATGCAGTGAAATATGCGTTATTTAAAAAAAAAGAATAAAGTAGTAACAAACATGGTACAGGATAAGGTACTTTTTTTCAACCATAGGGACCCGGGTTTGCGACCGCTATGAGAGAAGTGCTGGTACTCGAGTTTGAGCTTTATTTCGTGAAAATATGTTAAATGGTTCTTAAGATATAGACCAAAACAGATTATAATACACGACAATTAGTAACAATTCAATATGCACATAATGACATATAATATATTGTTAGGCGGTTGCCAGCCAACATTTTTACGTGAAATAAGAAAATTAAAACAAAATTGAATAGCTCCGTGGTAATTGGAATCAATTTTTGACAGAAGGTGTGCGTCATGTGATCTCATTGAAAAGGTAAGGGTTATAGTCGTTCATATAGAATATTTGTTTCTAACTTCATTATTTTATGCTTTTTCTGACAATTTGTGCCTTTCGTACCTATCCTGATGTGTAGAATATGAAAACATTTTTTTTTGTCCTAACATTGAAAATATATATACAGGGCGCATCAAAATATAGCGCTGCAGAAGACAAAATAACACTTCGATTTCAGAAAAATATATAAGTTTGATAGAATTAGGTAGTTTCTCTTTGTGTTACGTAAAAATACGCATATGTGATCCTCGGGTGTCATATGCAAGCAACCTAGTGGTGTGTCAGTGTAGGGAAATGCAGTGAAATATGCGTTATTTAAAAAAAAAGAATAAAGTAGTAACAAACATGGTACAGGATAAGGTACTTTTTTTCAACCATAGGGACCCGGGTTTGCGACCGCTATGAGAGAAGTGCTGGTACTCGAGTTTGAGCTTTATTTCGTGAAAATATGTTAAATGGTTCTTAAGATATAGACCAAAATAGATTATAATACACGACAATTAGTAACAATTCAATATGCACATAATGACATATAATATATTGTTAGGCGGTTGCCAGCCAACATTTTTACGTGAAATAAGAAAATTAAAACAAAATTGAATAGCTCCGTGGTAATTGGAATCAATTTTTGACAGAAGGTGTGCGTCATGTGATCTCATTGAAAAGGTAAGGGTTAAAGTCGTTCATGTAGAATATATGTTTCTAACTTCATTATTTTATTTTTATTCTGCTAATTTGTGCTTTTCGTACATATCCTGATGTGTAGAATATGAAAACAACATACTTTGTTCTGACATCGAAAATATATATACAGGGTGCATCAAAATATAGCGCTGCAGAAGACAAAATAACACTTCGATTTCAGAAAAATTTATAAGTTTGATAGAATTAGGTAGTTTCTCTTGTGTTACGTAAAAATACGCATATGTGATCCTCGGGTGTCATATGCAAGCAACCTAGTGGTGTGTCAGTGTAGGGAAATGCAGTGAAATATGCGTTATTTAAAAAAAAAGAATAAAGTAGTAACAAACATGGTACAAGATAAGGTACTTTTTTTCAACCATAGGGACCCGGGTTTGCGACCGCTATGAGAGAAGTGCTGGTACTCGAGTTTGAGCTTTATTTCGTGAAAATATGTTAAATGGTTCTTAAGATATAGACCAAAATAGATTATAATACACGACAATTAGTAACAATTCAATATGCAAATAATGACATATAATATATTGTTAGGCGGTTGCCAGCCAACATTTTTACGTGAAATAAGAAAATTAAAAAAAAATTGAATAGCTCTGTGGTAATTGGAATCAATTTTTGACAGAAGGTGTGCGTCATGTGATCTCATTGAAAAGGTAAGGGTTAAAGTCGTTCATGTAGAATATATGTTTCTAACTTCATTATTTTATTTTTATTCTGCTAATTTGTGCTTTTCGTACATATCCTGATGTGTAGAATATGAAAACAACATACTTTGTTCTGACATCGAAAATATATATACAGGGTGCATAAAATATAGCGCTGCAGAAGACAAAATAACACTTCGATTTCAGAAAAATTTATAAGTTTGATTGAATTAGGTAGTTTCTCTTTGTGTTACGTAAAAATACGCATATGTGATCCTCGGGTGTCATATGCAAGCAACCTAGTGGTGTGTCAGTGTAGGGAAATGCAGTGAAATATGCGTTATTTAAAAAAAAAAGAATAAAGTAGTAACAAACATGGTACAGGATAAGGTACTTTTTTTCAACCATAGGGACCCGGGTTTGCGACCGCTATGAGAGAAGTGCTGGTACTCGAGTTTGGGCTTTATTTCGTGAAAATATGTTAAATGGTTCTTAAGATATAGACAAAAATAGATTATAATACACGACAATTAGTAACAATTCAATATGCACATAATGACATATAATATATAGTTAGGCGGTTGCCAGCCAACATTTTTACGTGAAATAAGAAAATTAAAACAAAATTGAATAGCTCCGTGGTAATTGGAATCAATTTTTGACAGAAGGTGTGCGTCATGTGATCTCATTGAAAAGGTAAGGGTTAAAGTCGTTCATGTAGAATATATGTTTCTAACTTCATTATTTTATTTTTATTCTGCTAATTTGTGCCTTTCGTACCTATCCTGATGTGTAGAATATGAAAACAACATACTTTGTTCTGACATCGAAAATATATATACAGGGTGCATAAAATATAGCGCTGCAGAAGACAAAATAACACTTCGATTTCAGAAAAATTTTTAAGTTTGATTGAATTAGGTAGTTTCTCTTTGTGTTACGTAAAAATACGCATATGTGATCCTCGGGTGTCATATGCAAGCAACCTAGTGGTGTGTCAGTGTAGGGAAATGCAGTGAAATATGCGTTATTTTGAAAAAAAGAATAAAGTAGTAACAAACGTTGTAGAGTATAAGGTACTTTTTTCAGCCATAGGGACCCGGGTTTGCGACCGCTATGAGAGAAGTGTTGGTACTCGAGTTTGAGCTTTATTTCGTGAAAATATGTTAAATGGTTCTTAAGATATAGACCAAAACAGATTATAATACACGACAATTAGTAACAATTCAATATGCACATAATGACATATAATATATAGTTAGGCGGTTGCCAGCCAACATTTTTACGTGAAATAAGAAAATTAAAACAAAATTGAATAGCTCCGTGGTAATTGGAATCAATTTTTGACAGAAGGTGTGCGTCATGTGATCTCATTGAAAAGGTAAGGGTTATAGTCGTTCATATAGAATATTTGTTTCTAACTTCATTATTTTATGCTTTTTCTGACAATTTGTGCCTTTCGTACCTATCCTGATGTGTAGAATATGAAAACATTTTTTTTTGTCCTAACATTGAAAATATATATACAGGGCGCATCAAAATATAGCGCTGCAGAAGACAAAATAACACTTCGATTTCAGAAAAATATATAAGTTTGATAGAATTAGGTAGTTTCTCTTTGTGTTACGTAAAAATACGCATATGTGATCCTCGGGTGTCATATGCAAGCAACCTAGTGGTGTGTCAGTGTAGGGAAATGCAGTGAAATATGCGTTATTTTGAAAAAAAGAATAAAGTAGTAACAAACGTGGTAGAGTATAAGGTACTTTTTTTCAGCCATAGGGAACCGGGTTTGCGACCGCTATGAGAGAAGTGCTGGTACTCGAGTTTGAGCTTTATTTCGTGAAAATATGTTAAATGGTTCTTAAGATATAGACCAAAATAGATTATAATACACGACAATTAGTAACAATTCAATATGCACATAATGACATATAATATATTGTTAGGCGGTTGCCAGCCAACATTTTTACGTGAAATAAGAAAATTAAAAAAAAATTGAATAGCTCTGTGGTAATTGGAATCAATTTTTGACAGAAGGTGTGCGTCATGTGATCTCATTGAAAAGGTAAGGGTTAAAGTCGTTCATGTAGAATATATGTTTCTAACTTCATTATTTTATTTTTATTCTGCTAATTTGTGCTTTTCGTACATATCCTGATGTGTAGAATATGAAAACAACATACTTTGTTCTGACATCGAAAATATATATACAGGGTGCATAAAATATAGCGCTGCAGAAGACAAAATAACACTTCGATTTCAGAAAAATTTATAAGTTTGATTGAATTAGGTAGTTTCTCTTTGTGTTACGTAAAAATACGCATATGTGATCCTCGGGTGTCATATGCAAGCAACCTAGTGGTGTGTCAGTGTAGGGAAATGCAGTGAAATATGCGTTATTTAAAAAAAAAAGAATAAAGTAGTAACAAACATGGTACAGGATAAGGTACTTTTTTTCAACCATAGGGACCCGGGTTTGCGACCGCTATGAGAGAAGTGCTGGTACTCGAGTTTGGGCTTTATTTCGTGAAAATATGTTAAATGGTTCTTAAGATATAGACCAAAATAGATTATAATACACGACAATTAGTAACAATTCAATATGCACATAATGACATATAATATATAGTTAGGCGGTTGCCAGCCAACATTTTTACGTGAAATAAGAAAATTAAAACAAAATTGAATAGCTCCGTGGTAATTGGAATCAATTTTTGACAGAAGGTGTGCGTCATGTGATCTCATTGAAAAGGTAAGGGTTAAAGTCGTTCATGTAGAATATATGTTTCTAACTTCATTATTTTATTTTTATTCTGCTAATTTGTGCCTTTCGTACCTATCCTGATGTGTAGAATATGAAAACAACATACTTTGTTCTGACATCGAAAATATATATACAGGGTGCATAAAATATAGCGCTGCAGAAGACAAAATAACACTTCGATTTCAGAAAAATTTATAAGTTTGATTGAATTAGGTAGTTTCTCTTTGTGTTACGTAAAAATACGCATATGTGATCCTCGGGTGTCATATGCAAGCAACCTAGTGGTGTGTCAGTGTAGGGAAATGCAGTGAAATATGCGTTATTTTGAAAAAAAGAATAAAGTAGTAACAAACGTTGTAGAGTATAAGGTACTTTTTTCAGCCATAGGGACCCGGGTTTGCGACCGCTATGAGAGAAGTGTTGGTACTCGAGTTTGAGCTTTATTTCGTGAAAATATGTTAAATGGTTCTTAAGATATAGACCAAAACAGATTATAATACACGACAATTAGTAACAATTCAATATGCACATAATGACATATAATATATAGTTAGGCGGTTGCCAGCCAACATTTTTACGTGAAATAAGAAAATTAAAACAAAATTGAATAGCTCCGTGGTAATTGGAATCAATTTTTGACAGAAGGTGTGCGTCATGTGATCTCATTGAAAAGGTAAGGGTTATAGTCGTTCATGTAGAATATTTGTTTCTAACTTCATTATTTTATGCTTTTTCTGACAATTTGTGCCTTTCGTACCTATCCTGATGTGTAGAATATGAAAACATTTTTTTTTGTCCTAACATTGAAAATATATATACAGGGCGCATCAAAATATAGCGCTGCAGAAGACAAAATAACACTTCGATTTCAGAAAAATATATAAGTTTGATAGAATTAGGTAGTTTCTCTTTGTGTTACGTAAAAATACGCATATGTGATCCTCGGGTGTCATATGCAAGCAACCTAGTGGTGTGTCAGTGTAGGGAAATGCAGTGAAATATGCGTTATTTAAAAAAAAAGAATAAAGTAGTAACAAACATGGTACAGGATAAGGTACTTTTTTTCAACCATAGGGACCCGGGTTTGCGACCGCTATGAGAGAAGTGCTGGTACTCGAGTTTGAGCTTTATTTCGTGAAAATATGTTAAATGGTTCTTAAGATATAGACCAAAATAGATTATAATACACGACAATTAGTAACAATTCAATATGCACATAATGACATATAATATATTGTTAGGCGGTTGCCAGCCAACATTTTTACGTGAAATAAGAAAATTAAAACAAAATTGAATAGCTCCGTGGTAATTGGAATCAATTTTTGACAGAAGGTGTGCGTCATGCGATCTCATTGAAAAGGTAAGGGTTAAAGTCGTTCATGTAGAATATATGTTTCTAACTTCATTATTTTATTTTTATTCTGCTAATTTGTGCTTTTCGTACATATCCTGATGTGTAGAATATGAAAACAACATACTTTGTTCTGACATCGAAAATATATATACAGGGTGCATCAAAATATAGCGCTGCAGAAGACAAAATAACACTTCGATTTCAGAAAAATTTATAAGTTTGATAGAATTAGGTAGTTTCTCTTGTGTTACGTAAAAATACGCATATGTGATCCTCGGGTGTCATATGCAAGCAACCTAGTGGTGTGTCAGTGTAGGGAAATGCAGTGAAATATGCGTTATTTAAAAAAAAAGAATAAAGTAGTAACAAACATGGTACAGGATAAGGTACTTTTTTTCAACCATAGGGACCCGGGTTTGCGACCGCTATGAGAGAAGTGCTGGTACTCGAGTTTGAGCTTTATTTCGTGAAAATATGTTAAATGGTTCTTAAGATATAGACCAAAATAGATTATAATACACGACAATTAGTAACAATTCAATATGCACATAATGACATATAATATCATGTTAGACGGTTGCCAGCCAACATTTTTACGTGAAATAAGAAAATTAAAAAAAAATTGAATAGCTCCGTGTTAATTGGAATCAATTTTTGACAGAAGGTGTGCGTCATGTGATATCATTGAAAAGGTAAGGGTTAAAGTCGTTCATGTAGAATATATGTTTCTAACTTCATTATTTTATTTTTATTCTGCTAATTTGTGCTTTTCGTAAATATCCTGATGTGTAGAATATGAAAACAACATATTTTGTTCTGACATCGAAAATATATATACAGGGTGCATAAAATATAGCGCTGCAGAAGACAAAATAACACTTCGATTTCAGAAAAATATATAAGTTTGATAAAATTAGGTAGTTTCTCTTTGTGTTACGTAAAAATACGCATATGTGATCCTCGGGTGTCATATGCAAGCAACCTAGTGGTGTGTCAGTGTAGGGAAATGCAGTGAAATATGCGTTATTTTGAAAAAAAGAATAAAGTAGTAACAAACATGGTAGAGAACAAGGTACTTTGTTTCAGCCATAGGGACCCGGGTTTGCGACCGCTATGAGAGAAGTGCTAGTACTCGAGTTTGAGCTTTATTTCGTGAAAATATGTTAAATGGTTCTTAAGATATAGACCAAAATAGATTATAATACACGACAATTAGTAACAATTCAATATGCACATAATGACATATAATATATTGTTAGGCGGTTGCCAGCCAACATTTTTACGTGAAATAAGAAAATTAAAAAAAAAATTGAATAGCTCTGTGGTAATTGGAATCAATTTTTGACAGAAGGTGTGCGTCATGTGATCTCATTGAAAAGGTAAGGGTTAAAGTCGTTCATGTAGAATATATGTTTCTAACTTCATTATTTTATTTTTATTCTGCTAATTTGTGCTTTTCGTACATATCCTGATGTGTAGAATATGAAAACAACATACTTTGTTCTGACATCGAAAATATATATACAGGGTGCATAAAATATAGCGCTGCAGAAGACAAAATAACACTTCGATTTCAGAAAAATTTATAAGTTTGATTGAATTAGGTAGTTTCTCTTTGTGTTACGTAAAAATACGCATATGTGATCCTCGGGTGTCATATGCAAGCAACCTAGTGGTGTGTCAGTGTAGGGAAATGCAGTGAAATATGCGTTATTTAAAAAAAAAAGAATAAAGTAGTAACAAACATGGTACAGGATAAGGTACTTTTTTTCAACCATAGGGACCCGGGTTTGCGACCGCTATGAGAGAAGTGCTGGTACTCGAGTTTGGGCTTTATTTCGTGAAAATATGTTAAATGGTTCTTAAGATATAGACCAAAATAGATTATAATACACGACAATTAGTAACAATTCAATATGCACATAATGACATATAATATATAGTTAGGCGGTTGCCAGCCAACATTTTTACGTGAAATAAGAAAATTAAAACAAAATTGAATAGCTCCGTGGTAATTGGAATCAATTTTTGACAGAAGGTGTGCGTCATGTGATCTCATTGAAAAGGTAAGGGTTAAAGTCGTTCATGTAGAATATATGTTTCTAACTTCATTATTTTATTTTTATTCTGCTAATTTGTGCCTTTCGTACCTATCCTGATGTGTAGAATATGAAAACAACATACTTTGTTCTGACATCGAAAATATATATACAGGGTGCATAAAATATAGCGCTGCAGAAGACAAAATAACACTTCGATTTCAGAAAAATTTATAAGTTTGATTGAATTAGGTAGTTTCTCTTTGTGTTACGTAAAAATACGCATATGTGATCCTCGGGTGTCATATGCAAGCAACCTAGTGGTGTGTCAGTGTAGGGAAATGCAGTGAAATATGCGTTATTTTGAAAAAAAGAATAAAGTAGTAACAAACGTTGTAGAGTATAAGGTACTTTTTTCAGCCATAGGGACCCGGGTTTGCGACCGCTATGAGAGAAGTGTTGGTACTCGAGTTTGAGCTTTATTTCGTGAAAATATGTTAAATGGTTCTTAAGATATAGACCAAAACAGATTATAATACACGACAATTAGTAACAATTCAATATGCACATAATGACATATAATATATAGTTAGGCGGTTGCCAGCCAACATTTTTACGTGAAATAAGAAAATTAAAACAAAATTGAATAGCTCCGTGGTAATTGGAATCAATTTTTGACAGAAGGTGTGCGTCATGTGATCTCATTGAAAAGGTAAGGGTTATAGTCGTTCATGTAGAATATTTGTTTCTAACTTCATTATTTTATGCTTTTTCTGACAATTTGTGCCTTTCGTACCTATCCTGATGTGTAGAATATGAAAACATTTTTTTTTGTCCTAACATTGAAAATATATATACAGGGCGCATCAAAATATAGCGCTGCAGAAGACAAAATAACACTTCGATTTCAGAAAAATATATAAGTTTGATAGAATTAGGTAGTTTCTCTTTGTGTTACGTAAAAATACGCATATGTGATCCTCGGGTGTCATATGCAAGCAACCTAGTGGTGTGTCAGTGTAGGGAAATGCAGTGAAATATGCGTTATTTAAAAAAAAAGAATAAAGTAGTAACAAACATGGTACAGGATAAGGTACTTTTTTTCAACCATAGGGACCCGGGTTTGCGACCGCTATGAGAGAAGTGCTGGTACTCGAGTTTGAGCTTTATTTCGTGAAAATATGTTAAATGGTTCTTAAGATATAGACCAAAATAGATTATAATACACGACAATTAGTAACAATTCAATATGCACATAATGACATATAATATATTGTTAGGCGGTTGCCAGCCAACATTTTTACGTGAAATAAGAAAATTAAAACAAAATTGAATAGCTCCGTGGTAATTGGAATCAATTTTTGACAGAAGGTGTGCGTCATGCGATCTCATTGAAAAGGTAAGGGTTAAAGTCGTTCATGTAGAATATATGTTTCTAACTTCATTATTTTATTTTTATTCTGCTAATTTGTGCTTTTCGTACATATCCTGATGTGTAGAATATGAAAACAACATACTTTGTTCTGACATCGAAAATATATATACAGGGTGCATCAAAATATAGCGCTGCAGAAGACAAAATAACACTTCGATTTCAGAAAAATTTATAAGTTTGATAGAATTAGGTAGTTTCTCTTGTGTTACGTAAAAATACGCATATGTGATCCTCGGGTGTCATATGCAAGCAACCTAGTGGTGTGTCAGTGTAGGGAAATGCAGTGAAATATGCGTTATTTAAAAAAAAAGAATAAAGTAGTAACAAACATGGTACAGGATAAGGTACTTTTTTTCAACCATAGGGACCCGGGTTTGCGACCGCTATGAGAGAAGTGCTGGTACTCGAGTTTGAGCTTTATTTCGTGAAAATATGTTAAATGGTTCTTAAGATATAGACCAAAATAGATTATAATACACGACAATTAGTAACAATTCAATATGCACATAATGACATATAATATCATGTTAGACGGTTGCCAGCCAACATTTTTACGTGAAATAAGAAAATTAAAAAAAAATTGAATAGCTCCGTGTTAATTGGAATCAATTTTTGACAGAAGGTGTGCGTCATGTGATATCATTGAAAAGGTAAGGGTTAAAGTCGTTCATGTAGAATATATGTTTCTAACTTCATTATTTTATTTTTATTCTGCTAATTTGTGCTTTTCGTAAATATCCTGATGTGTAGAATATGAAAACAACATATTTTGTTCTGACATCGAAAATATATATACAGGGTGCATAAAATATAGCGCTGCAGAAGACAAAATAACACTTCGATTTCAGAAAAATATATAAGTTTGATAAAATTAGGTAGTTTCTCTTTGTGTTACGTAAAAATACGCATATGTGATCCTCGGGTGTCATATGCAAGCAACCTAGTGGTGTGTCAGTGTAGGGAAATGCAGTGAAATATGCGTTATTTTGAAAAAAAGAATAAAGTAGTAACAAACATGGTAGAGAACAAGGTACTTTGTTTCAGCCATAGGGACCCGGGTTTGCGACCGCTATGAGAGAAGTGCTAGTACTCGAGTTTGAGCTTTATTTCGTGAAAATATGTTAAATGGTTCTTAAGATATAGACCAAAATAGATTATAATACACGACAATTAGTAACAATTCAATATGCACATAATGACATATAATATATTGTTAGACGGTTGCCAGCCAACATTTTTACGTGAAATAAGAAAATTAAAAAAAAAATTGAATAGCTCTGTGGTAATTGGAATCAATTTTTGACAGAAGGTGTGCGTCATGTGATCTCATTGAAAAGGTAAGGGTTAAAGTCGTTCATGTAGAATATATGTTTCTAACTTCATTATTTTATTTTTATTCTGCTAATTTGTGCTTTTCGTACATATCCTGATGTGTAGAATATGAAAACAACATATTTTGTTCTGACATCGAAAATATATATACAGGGTGCATCAAAATATAGCGCTGCAGAAGACAAAATAACACTTCGATTTCAGAAACATATATGAGTTTGATAGAATTAGGTAGTTTCTCTTTGTGTTACGTAAAAATACACATATGTGATCCTCGGGTGTCATATGCAAGCAACCTAGTGGTGTGTCAGTGTAGGGAAATGCAGTGAAATATGCGTTATTTTGAAAAAAAGAATAAAGTAGTAACAAACGTGGTAGAGTATAAGGTACTTTTTTTCAGCCATAGGGAACCGGGTTTGCGACCGCTATGAGAGAAGTGCTGGTACTCGAGTTTGAGCTTTATTTCGTGAAAATATGTTAAATGGTTCTTAAGATATAGACCAAAATAGATTATAATACACGACAATTAGTAACAATTCAATATGCACATAATGACATATAATATATTGTTAGGCGGTTGCCAGCCAACATTTTTACGTGAAATAAGAAAATTAAAAAAAAAATTGAATAGCTCTGTGGTAATTGGAATCAATTTTTGACAGAAGGTGTGCGTCATGTGATCTCATTGAAAAGGTAAGGGTTAAAGTCGTTCATGTAGAATATATGTTTCTAACTTCATTATTTTATTTTTATTCTGCTAATTTGTGCTTTTCGTACATATCCTGATGTGTAGAATATGAAAACAACATACTTTGTTCTGACATCGAAAATATATATACAGGGTGCATAAAATATAGCGCTGCAGAAGACAAAATAACACTTCGATTTCAGAAAAATTTATAAGTTTGATTGAATTAGGTAGTTTCTCTTTGTGTTACGTAAAAATACGCATATGTGATCCTCGGGTGTCATATGCAAGCAACCTAGTGGTGTGTCAGTGTAGGGAAATGCAGTGAAATATGCGTTATTTAAAAAAAAAAGAATAAAGTAGTAACAAACATGGTACAGGATAAGGTACTTTTTTTCAACCATAGGGACCCGGGTTTGCGACCGCTATGAGAGAAGTGCTGGTACTCGAGTTTGGGCTTTATTTCGTGAAAATATGTTAAATGGTTCTTAAGATATAGACCAAAATAGATTATAATACACGACAATTAGTAACAATTCAATATGCACATAATGACATATAATATATAGTTAGGCGGTTGCCAGCCAACATTTTTACGTGAAATAAGAAAATTAAAACAAAATTGAATAGCTCCGTGGTAATTGGAATCAATTTTTGACAGAAGGTGTGCGTCATGTGATCTCATTGAAAAGGTAAGGGTTAAAGTCGTTCATGTAGAATATATGTTTCTAACTTCATTATTTTATTTTTATTCTGCTAATTTGTGCCTTTCGTACCTATCCTGATGTGTAGAATATGAAAACAACATACTTTGTTCTGACATCGAAAATATATATACAGGGTGCATAAAATATAGCGCTGCAGAAGACAAAATAACACTTCGATTTCAGAAAAATTTATAAGTTTGATTGAATTAGGTAGTTTCTCTTTGTGTTACGTAAAAATACGCATATGTGATCCTCGGGTGTCATATGCAAGCAACCTAGTGGTGTGTCAGTGTAGGGAAATGCAGTGAAATATGCGTTATTTTGAAAAAAAGAATAAAGTAGTAACAAACGTTGTAGAGTATAAGGTACTTTTTTCAGCCATAGGGACCCGGGTTTGCGACCGCTATGAGAGAAGTGTTGGTACTCGAGTTTGAGCTTTATTTCGTGAAAATATGTTAAATGGTTCTTAAGATATAGACCAAAACAGATTATAATACACGACAATTAGTAACAATTCAATATGCACATAATGACATATAATATATAGTTAGGCGGTTGCCAGCCAACATTTTTACGTGAAATAAGAAAATTAAAACAAAATTGAATAGCTCCGTGGTAATTGGAATCAATTTTTGACAGAAGGTGTGCGTCATGTGATCTCATTGAAAAGGTAAGGGTTATAGTCGTTCATATAGAATATTTGTTTCTAACTTCATTATTTTATGCTTTTTCTGACAATTTGTGCCTTTCGTACCTATCCTGATGTGTAGAATATGAAAACATTTTTTTTTGTCCTAACATTGAAAATATATATACAGGGCGCATCAAAATATAGCGCTGCAGAAGACAAAATAACACTTCGATTTCAGAAAAATATATAAGTTTGATAGAATTAGGTAGTTTCTCTTTGTGTTACGTAAAAATACGCATATGTGATCCTCGGGTGTCATATGCAAGCAACCTAGTGGTGTGTCAGTGTAGGGAAATGCAGTGAAATATGCGTTATTTAAAAAAAAAGAATAAAGTAGTAACAAACATGGTACAGGATAAGGTACTTTTTTTCAACCATAGGGACCCGGGTTTGCGACCGCTATGAGAGAAGTGCTGGTACTCGAGTTTGAGCTTTATTTCGTGAAAATATGTTAAATGGTTCTTAAGATATAGACCAAAATAGATTATAATACACGACAATTAGTAACAATTCAATATGCACATAATGACATATAATATATTGTTAGGCGGTTGCCAGCCAACATTTTTACGTGAAATAAGAAAATTAAAACAAAATTGAATAGCTCCGTGGTAATTGGAATCAATTTTTGACAGAAGGTGTGCGTCATGCGATCTCATTGAAAAGGTAAGGGTTAAAGTCGTTCATGTAGAATATATGTTTCTAACTTCATTATTTTATTTTTATTCTGCTAATTTGTGCTTTTCGTACATATCCTGATGTGTAGAATATGAAAACAACATACTTTGTTCTGACATCGAAAATATATATACAGGGTGCATCAAAATATAGCGCTGCAGAAGACAAAATAACACTTCGATTTCAGAAAAATTTATAAGTTTGATAGAATTAGGTAGTTTCTCTTGTGTTACGTAAAAATACGCATATGTGATCCTCGGGTGTCATATGCAAGCAACCTAGTGGTGTGTCAGTGTAGGGAAATGCAGTGAAATATGCGTTATTTAAAAAAAAAGAATAAAGTAGTAACAAACATGGTACAGGATAAGGTACTTTTTTTCAACCATAGGGACCCGGGTTTGCGACCGCTATGAGAGAAGTGCTGGTACTCGAGTTTGAGCTTTACTTCGTGAAAATATGTTAAATGGTTCTTAAGATATAGACCAAAATAGATTATAATACACGACAATTAGTAACAATTCAATATGCACATAATGACATATAATATCATGTTAGACGGTTGCCAGCCAACATTTTTACGTGAAATAAGAAAATTAAAAAAAAATTGAATAGCTCCGTGTTAATTGGAATCAATTTTTGACAGAAGGTGTGCGTCATGTGATATCATTGAAAAGGTAAGGGTTAAAGTCGTTCATGTAGAATATATGTTTCTAACTTCATTATTTTATTTTTATTCTGCTAATTTGTGCTTTTCGTAAATATCCTGATGTGTAGAATATGAAAACAACATATTTTGTTCTGACATCGAAAATATATATACAGGGTGCATAAAATATAGCGCTGCAGAAGACAAAATAACACTTCGATTTCAGAAAAATATATAAGTTTGATAAAATTAGGTAGTTTCTCTTTGTGTTACGTAAAAATACGCATATGTGATCCTCGGGTGTCATATGCAAGCAACCTAGTGGTGTGTCAGTGTAGGGAAATGCAGTGAAATATGCGTTATTTTGAAAAAAAGAATAAAGTAGTAACAAACATGGTAGAGAACAAGGTACTTTGTTTCAGCCATAGGGACCCGGGTTTGCGACCGCTATGAGAGAAGTGCTAGTACTCGAGTTTGAGCTTTATTTCGTGAAAATATGTTAAATGGTTCTTAAGATATAGACCAAAATAGATTATAATACACGACAATTAGTAACAATTCAATATGCACATAATGACATATAATATATTGTTAGACGGTTGCCAGCCAACATTTTTACGTGAAATAAGAAAATTAAAAAAAAAATTGAATAGCTCTGTGGTAATTGGAATCAATTTTTGACAGAAGGTGTGCGTCATGTGATCTCATTGAAAAGGTAAGGGTTAAAGTCGTTCATGTAGAATATATGTTTCTAACTTCATTATTTTATTTTTATTCTGCTAATTTGTGCTTTTCGTACATATCCTGATGTGTAGAATATGAAAACAACATATTTTGTTCTGACATCGAAAATATATATACAGGGTGCATCAAAATATAGCGCTGCAGAAGACAAAATAACACTTCGATTTCAGAAAAATATATGAGTTTGATAGAATTAGGTAGTTTCTCTTTGTGTTACGTAAAAATACACATATGTGATCCTCGGGTGTCATATGCAAGCAACCTAGTGGTGTGTCAGTGTAGGGAAATGCAGTGAAATATGCGTTATTTTGAAAAAAAGAATAAAGTAGTAACAAACGTGGTAGAGTATAAGGTACTTTTTTTCAGCCATAGGGAACCGGGTTTGCGACCGCTATGAGAGAAGTGCTGGTACTCGAGTTTGAGCTTTATTTCGTGAAAATATGTTAAATGGTTCTTAAGATATAGACCAAAATAGATTATAATACACGACAATTAGTAACAATTCAATATGCACATAATGACATATAATATATTGTTAGGCGGTTGCCAGCCAACATTTTTACGTGAAATAAGAAAATTAAAACAAAATTGAATAGCTCTGTGGTAATTGGAATCAATTTTTGACAGAAGGTGTGCGTCATGTGATCTCATTGAAAAGGTAAGGGTTAAAGTCGTTCATGTAGAATATATGTTTCTAACTTCATTATTTTATTTTTATTCTGCTAATTTGTGCTTTTCGTACATATCCTGATGTGTAGAATATGAAAACAACATACTTTGTTCTGACATCGAAAATATATATACAGGGTGCATAAAATATAGCGCTGCAGAAGACAAAATAACACTTCGATTTCAGAAAAATTTATAAGTTTGATTGAATTAGGTAGTTTCTCTTTGTGTTACGTAAAAATACGCATATGTGATCCTCGGGTGTCATATGCAAGCAACCTAGTGGTGTGTCAGTGTAGGGAAATGCAGTGAAATATGCGTTATTTAAAAAAAAAAGAATAAAGTAGTAACAAACATGGTACAGGATAAGGTACTTTTTTTCAACCATAGGGACCCGGGTTTGCGACCGCTATGAGAGAAGTGCTGGTACTCGAGTTTGGGCTTTATTTCGTGAAAATATGTTAAATGGTTCTTAAGATATAGACCAAAATAGATTATAATACACGACAATTAGTAACAATTCAATATGCACATAATGACATATAATATATAGTTAGGCGGTTGCCAGCCAACATTTTTACGTGAAATAAGAAAATTAAAACAAAATTGAATAGCTCCGTGGTAATTGGAATCAATTTTTGACAGAAGGTGTGCGTCATGTGATCTCATTGAAAAGGTAAGGGTTATAGTCGTTCATATAGAATATTTGTTTCTAACTTCATTATTTTATGCTTTTTCTGACAATTTGTGCCTTTCGTACCTATCCTGATGTGTAGAATATGAAAACATTTTTTTTTGTCCTAACATTGAAAATATATATACAGGGCGCATCAAAATATAGCGCTGCAGAAGACAAAATAACACTTCGATTTCAGAAAAATATATAAGTTTGATAGAATTAGGTAGTTTCTCTTTGTGTTACGTAAAAATACGCATATGTGATCCTCGGGTGTCATATGCAAGCAACCTAGTGGTGTGTCAGTGTAGGGAAATGCAGTGAAATATGCGTTATTTAAAAAAAAAGAATAAAGTAGTAACAAACATGGTACAGGATAAGGTACTTTTTTTCAACCATAGGGACCCGGGTTTGCGACCGCTATGAGAGAAGTGCTGGTACTCGAGTTTGAGCTTTATTTCGTGAAAATATGTTAAATGGTTCTTAAGATATAGACCAAAATAGATTATAATACACGACAATTAGTAAGAATTCAATATGCACATAATGACATATAATATATTGTTAGGCGGTTGCCAGCCAACATTTTTACGTGAAATAAGAAAATTAAAAAAAAATTGAATAGCTCCGTGGTAATTGGAATCAATTTTTGACAGAAGGTGTGCGTCATGTGATCTCATTGAAAAGGTAAGGGTTAAAGTCGTTCATGTAGAATATATGTTTCTAACTTCATTATTTTATTTTTATTCTGCTAATTTGTGCTTTTCGTACATATCCTGATGTGTAGAATATGAAAACAACATACTTTGTTCTGACATCGAAAATATATATACAGGGTGCATCAAAATATAGCGCTGCAGAAGACAAAATAACACTTCGATTTCAGAAAAATTTATAAGTTTGATAGAATTAGGTAGTTTCTCTTGTGTTACGTAAAAATACGCATATGTGATCCTCGGGTGTCATATGCAAGCAACCTAGTGGTGTGTCAGTGTAGGGAAATGCAGTGAAATATGCGTTATTTAAAAAAAAAGAATAAAGTAGTAACAAACATGGTACAGGATAAGGTACTTTTTTTCAACCATAGGGACCCGGGTTTGCGACCGCTATGAGAGAAGTGCTGGTACTCGAGTTTGAGCTTTATTTCGTGAAAATATGTTAAATGGTTCTTAAGATATAGACCAAAATAGATTATAATACACGACAATTAGTAACAATTCAATATGCACATAATGACATATAATATCATGTTAGACGGTTGCCAGCCAACATTTTTACGTGAAATAAGAAAATTAAAAAAAAAATGAATAGCTCCGTGTTAATTGGAATCAATTTTTGACAGAAGGTGTGCGTCATGTGATCTCATTGAAAAGGTAAGGGTTAAAGTCGTTCATGTAGAATATATGTTTCTAACTTCATTATTTTATTTTTATTCTGCTAATTTGTGCTTTTCGTACATATCCTGATGTGTAGAATATGAAAACAACATATTTTGTTCTGACATCGAAAATATATATACAGGGTGCATCAAAATATAGCGCTGCAGAAGACAAAATAACACTTCGATTTCAGAAAAATATATGAGTTTGATAGAATTAGGTAGTTTCTCTTTGTGTTACGTAAAAATACACATATGTGATCCTCGGGTGTCATATGCAAGCAACCTAGTGGTGTGTCAGTGTAGGGAAATGCAGTGAAATATGCGTTATTTTGAAAAAAAGAATAAAGTAGTAACAAACGTGGTAGAGTATAAGGTACTTTTTTTCAGCCATAGGGACCCGGGTTTGCGACCGCTATGAGAGAAGTGTTGGTACTCGAGTTTGAGCTTTATTTCGTGAAAATATGTTAAATGGTTCTTAAGATATAGACCAAAACAGATTATAATACACGACAATTAGTAACAATTCAATATGCACATAATGACATATAATATATAGTTAGGCGGTTGCCAGCCAACATTTTTACGTGAAATAAGAAAATTAAAACAAAATTGAATAGCTCCGTGGTAATTGGAATCAATTTTTGACAGAAGGTGTGCGTCATGTGATCTCATTGAAAAGGTAAGGGTTATAGTCGTTCATATAGAATATTTGTTTCTAACTTCATTATTTTATGCTTTTTCTGACAATTTGTGCCTTTCGTACCTATCCTGATGTGTAGAATATGAAAACATTTTTTTTTGTTCTAACATTGAAAATATATATACAGGGCGCATCAAAATATAGCGCTGCAGAAGACAAAATAACACTTCGATTTCAGAAAAATATATAAGTTTGATAGAATTAGGTAGTTTCTCTTTGTGTTACGTAAAAATACGCATATGTGATCCTCGGGTGTCATATGCAAGCAACCTAGTGGTGTGTCAGTGTAGGGAAATGCAGTGAAATATGCGTTATTTTGAAAACAAGAATAAAGTAGTAACAAACATGGTAGAGAATAAGGTACTTTGTTTCAGCCATAGGGACCCTGGTTTGCGACCGCTATGAGAGAAGTGCTAGTACTCGAGTTTGAGCTTTATTTCGTGAAAATATGTTAAATGGTTCTTAAGATATAGACCAAAATAGATTATAATACACGACAATTAGTAACAATTCAATATGCACATAATGACATATAATATATTGTTAGACGGTTGCCAGCCAACATTTTTACGTGAAATAAGAAAATTAAAAAAAAAATTGAATAGCTCTGTGGTAATTGGAATCAATTTTTGACAGAAGGTGTGCGTCATGTGATCTCATTGAAAAGGTAAGGGTTAAAGTCGTTCATGTAGAATATATGTTTCTAACTTCATTATTTTATTTTTATTCTGCTAATTTGTGCTTTTCGTACATATCCTGATGTGTAGAATATGAAAACAACATATTTTGTTCTGACATCGAAAATATATATACAGGGTGCATCAAAATATAGCGCTGCAGAAGACAAAATAACACTTCGATTTCAGAAAAATATATGAGTTTGATAGAATTAGGTAGTTTCTCTTTGTGTTACGTAAAAATACACATATGTGATCCTCGGGTGTCATATGCAAGCAACCTAGTGGTGTGTCAGTGTAGGGAAATGCAGTGAAATATGCGTTATTTTGAAAAAAAGAATAAAGTAGTAACAAACGTGGTAGAGTATAAGGTACTTTTTTTCAACCATAGGGACCCGGGTTTGCGACCGCTATGAGAGAAGTGTTGGTACTCGAGTTTGAGCTTTATTTCGTGAAAATATGTTAAATGGTTCTTAAGATATAGACCAAAACAGATTATAATACACGACAATTAGTAACAATTCAATATGCACATAATGACATATAATATATTGTTAGGCGGTTGCCAGCCAACATTTTTACGTGAAATAAGAAAATTAAAACAAAATTGAATAGCTCCGTGGTAATTGGAATCAATTTTTGACAGAAGGTGTGCGTCATGCGATCTCATTGAAAAGGTAAGGGTTAAAGTCGTTCATGTAGAATATATGTTTCTAACTTCATTATTTTATTTTTATTCTGCTAATTTGTGCTTTTCGTACATATCCTGATGTGTAGAATATGAAAACAACATACTTTGTTCTGACATCGAAAATATATATACAGGGTGCATCAAAATATAGCGCTGCAGAAGACAAAATAACACTTCGATTTCAGAAAAATTTATAAGTTTGATAGAATTAGGTAGTTTCTCTTGTGTTACGTAAAAATACGCATATGTGATCCTCGGGTGTCATATGCAAGCAACCTAGTGGTGTGTCAGTGTAGGGAAATGCAGTGAAATATGCGTTATTTAAAAAAAAAGAATAAAGTAGTAACAAACATGGTACAGGATAAGGTACTTTTTTTCAACCATAGGGACCCGGGTTTGCGACCGCTATGAGAGAAGTGCTGGTACTCGAGTTTGAGCTTTATTTCGTGAAAATATGTTAAATGGTTCTTAAGATATAGACCAAAATAGATTATAATACACGACAATTAGTAACAATTCAATATGCACATAATGACATATAATATCATGTTAGACGGTTGCCAGCCAACATTTTTACGTGAAATAA
Organism: Thermobia domestica; assembly: GCF_964235325.1. Classification (NCBI taxonomy): domain Eukaryota; kingdom Metazoa; phylum Arthropoda; class Insecta; order Zygentoma; family Lepismatidae; genus Thermobia; species Thermobia domestica. Next base: position 151,612 of record NW_027656038.1, read on the forward strand.
GAAAATTAAAAAAAAATTGAATAGCTCCGTGTTAATTGGAATCAATTTTTGACAGAAGGTGTGCGTCATGTGATATCATTGAAAAGGTAAGGGTTAAAGTCGTTCATGTAGAATATATGTTTCTAACTTCATTATTTTATTTTTATTCTGCTAATTTGTGCTTTTCGTAAATATCCTGATGTGTAGAATATGAAAACAACATATTTTGTTCTGACATCGAAAATATATATACAGGGTGCATAAAATATAGCGCTGCAGAAGACAAAATAACACTTCGATTTCAGAAAAATATATAAGTTTGATAAAATTAGGTAGTTTCTCTTTGTGTTACGTAAAAATACGCATATGTGATCCTCGGGTGTCATATGCAAGCAACCTAGTGGTGTGTCAGTGTAGGGAAATGCAGTGAAATATGCGTTATTTTGAAAAAAAGAATAAAGTAGTAACAAACATGGTAGAGAACAAGGTACTTTGTTTCAGCCATAGGGACCCGGGTTTGCGACCGCTATGAGAGAAGTGCTAGTACTCGAGTTTGAGCTTTATTTCGTGAAAATATGTTAAATGGTTCTTAAGATATAGACCAAAATAGATTATAATACACGACAATTAGTAACAATTCAATATGCACATAATGACATATAATATATTGTTAGACGGTTGCCAGCCAACATTTTTACGTGAAATAAGAAAATTAAAAAAAAAATTGAATAGCTCTGTGGTAATTGGAATCAATTTTTGACAGAAGGTGTGCGTCATGTGATCTCATTGAAAAGGTAAGGGTTAAAGTCGTTCATGTAGAATATATGTTTCTAACTTCATTATTTTATTTTTATTCTGCTAATTTGTGCTTTTCGTACATATCCTGATGTGTAGAATATGAAAACAACATATTTTGTTCTGACATCGAAAATATATATACAGGGTGCATCAAAATATAGCGCTGCAGAAGACAAAATAACACTTCGATTTCAGAAAAATATATGAGTTTGATAGAATTAGGTAGTTTCTCTTTGTGTTACGTAAAAATACACATATGTGATCCTCGGGTGTCATATGCAAGCAACCTAGTGGTGTGTCAGTGTAGGGAAATGCAGTGAAATATGCGTTATTTTGAAAAAAAGAATAAAGTAGTAACAAACGTGGTAGAGTATAAGGTACTTTTTTTCAGCCATAGGGAACCGGGTTTGCGACCGCTATGAGAGAAGTGCTGGTACTCGAGTTTGAGCTTTATTTCGTGAAAATATGTTAAATGGTTCTTAAGATATAGACCAAAATAGATTATAATACACGACAATTAGTAACAATTCAATATGCACATAATGACATATAATATATTGTTAGGCGGTTGCCAGCCAACATTTTTACGTGAAATAAGAAAATTAAAACAAAATTGAATAGCTCTGTGGTAATTGGAATCAATTTTTGACAGAAGGTGTGCGTCATGTGATCTCATTGAAAAGGTAAGGGTTAAAGTCGTTCATGTAGAATATATGTTTCTAACTTCATTATTTTATTTTTATTCTGCTAATTTGTGCTTTTCGTACATATCCTGATGTGTAGAATATGAAAACAACATACTTTGTTCTGACATCGAAAATATATATACAGGGTGCATAAAATATAGCGCTGCAGAAGACAAAATAACACTTCGATTTCAGAAAAATTTATAAGTTTGATTGAATTAGGTAGTTTCTCTTTGTGTTACGTAAAAATACGCATATGTGATCCTCGGGTGTCATATGCAAGCAACCTAGTGGTGTGTCAGTGTAGGGAAATGCAGTGAAATATGCGTTATTTAAAAAAAAAAGAATAAAGTAGTAACAAACATGGTACAGGATAAGGTACTTTTTTTCAACCATAGGGACCCGGGTTTGCGACCGCTATGAGAGAAGTGCTGGTACTCGAGTTTGGGCTTTATTTCGTGAAAATATGTTAAATGGTTCTTAAGATATAGACCAAAATAGATTATAATACACGACAATTAGTAACAATTCAATATGCACATAATGACATATAATATATAGTTAGGCGGTTGCCAGCCAACATTTTTACGTGAAATAAGAAAATTAAAACAAAATTGAATAGCTCCGTGGTAATTGGAATCAATTTTTGACAGAAGGTGTGCGTCATGTGATCTCATTGAAAAGGTAAGGGTTATAGTCGTTCATATAGAATATTTGTTTCTAACTTCATTATTTTATGCTTTTTCTGACAATTTGTGCCTTTCGTACCTATCCTGATGTGTAGAATATGAAAACATTTTTTTTTGTCCTAACATTGAAAATATATATACAGGGCGCATCAAAATATAGCGCTGCAGAAGACAAAATAACACTTCGATTTCAGAAAAATATATAAGTTTGATAGAATTAGGTAGTTTCTCTTTGTGTTACGTAAAAATACGCATATGTGATCCTCGGGTGTCATATGCAAGCAACCTAGTGGTGTGTCAGTGTAGGGAAATGCAGTGAAATATGCGTTATTTAAAAAAAAAGAATAAAGTAGTAACAAACATGGTACAGGATAAGGTACTTTTTTTCAACCATAGGGACCCGGGTTTGCGACCGCTATGAGAGAAGTGCTGGTACTCGAGTTTGAGCTTTATTTCGTGAAAATATGTTAAATGGTTCTTAAGATATAGACCAAAATAGATTATAATACACGACAATTAGTAAGAATTCAATATGCACATAATGACATATAATATATTGTTAGGCGGTTGCCAGCCAACATTTTTACGTGAAATAAGAAAATTAAAACAAAATTGAATAGCTCCGTGGTAATTGGAATCAATTTTTGACAGAAGGTGTGCGTCATGTGATCTCATTGAAAAGGTAAGGGTTAAAGTCGTTCATGTAGAATATATGTTTCTAACTTCATTATTTTATTTTTATTCTGCTAATTTGTGCTTTTCGTACATATCCTGATGTGTAGAATATGAAAACAACATACTTTGTTCTGACATCGAAAATATATATACAGGGTGCATCAAAATATAGCGCTGCAGAAGACAAAATAACACTTCGATTTCAGAAAAATTTATAAGTTTGATAGAATTAGGTAGTTTCTCTTGTGTTACGTAAAAATACGCATATGTGATCCTCGGGTGTCATATGCAAGCAACCTAGTGGTGTGTCAGTGTAGGGAAATGCAGTGAAATATGCGTTATTTAAAAAAAAAGAATAAAGTAGTAACAAACATGGTACAGGATAAGGTACTTTTTTTCAACCATAGGGACCCGGGTTTGCGACCGCTATGAGAGAAGTGCTGGTACTCGAGTTTGAGTTTTATTTCGTGAAAATATGTTAAATGGTTCTTAAGATATAGACCAAAATAGATTATAATACACGACAATTAGTAACAATTCAATATGCACATAATGACATATAATATCATGTTAGACGGTTGCCAGCCAACATTTTTACGTGAAATAAGAAAATTAAAAAAAAAATGAATAGCTCCGTGTTAATTGGAATCAATTTTTGACAGAAGGTGTGCGTCATGTGATCTCATTGAAAAGGTAAGGGTTAAAGTCGTTCATGTAGAATATATGTTTCTAACTTCATTATTTTATTTTTATTCTGCTAATTTGTGCTTTTCGTACATATCCTGATGTGTAGAATATGAAAACAACATATTTTGTTCTGACATCGAAAATATATATACAGGGTGCATCAAAATATAGCGCTGCAGAAGACAAAATAACACTTCGATTTCAGAAAAATATATGAGTTTGATAGAATTAGGTAGTTTCTCTTTGTGTTACGTAAAAATACACATATGTGATCCTCGGGTGTCATATGCAAGCAACCTAGTGGTGTGTCAGTGTAGGGAAATGCAGTGAAATATGCGTTATTTTGAAAAAAAGAATAAAGTAGTAACAAACGTGGTAGAGTATAAGGTACTTTTTTTCAGCCATAGGGACCCGGGTTTGCGACCGCTATGAGAGAAGTGTTGGTACTCGAGTTTGAGCTTTATTTCGTGAAAATATGTTAAATGGTTCTTAAGATATAGAACAAAACAGATTATAATACACGACAATTACTAACAATTCAATATGCACATAATGACATATAATATATAGTTAGGCGGTTGCCAGCCAACATTTTTACGTGAAATAAGAAAATTAAAACAAAATTGAATAGCTCCGTGGTAATTGGAATCAATTTTTGACAGAAGGTGTGCGTCATGTGATCTCATTGAAAAGGTAAGGGTTATAGTCGTTCATATAGAATATTTGTTTCTAACTTCATTATTTTATGCTTTTTCTGACAATTTGTGCCTTTCGTACCTATCCTGATGTGTAGAATATGAAAACATTTTTTTTTGTTCTAACATTGAAAATATATATACAGGGCGCATCAAAATATAGCGCTGCAGAAGACAAAATAACACTTCGATTTCAGAAAAATATATAAGTTTGATAGAATTAGGTAGTTTCTCTTTGTGTTACGTAAAAATACGCATATGTGATCCTCGGGTGTCATATGCAAGCAACCTAGTGGTGTGTCAGTGTAGGGAAATGCAGTGAAATATGCGTTATTTTGAAAACAAGAATAAAGTAGTAACAAACATGGTAGAGAATAAGGTACTTTGTTTCAGCCATAGGGACCCTGGTTTGCGACCGCTATGAGAGAAGTGCTAGTACTCGAGTTTGAGCTTTATTTCGTGAAAATATGTTAAATGGTTCTTAAGATATAGACCAAAATAGATTATAATACACGACAATTAGTAACAATTCAATATGCACATAATGACATATAATATATTGTTAGACGGTTGCCAGCCAACATTTTTACGTGAAATAAGAAAATTAAAAAAAAAATTGAATAGCTCTGTGGTAATTGGAATCAATTTTTGACAGAAGGTGTGCGTCATGTGATCTCATTGAAAAGGTAAGGGTTAAAGTCGTTCATGTAGAATATATGTTTCTAACTTCATTATTTTATTTTTATTCTGCTAATTTGTGCTTTTCGTACATATCCTGATGTGTAGAATATGAAAACAACATATTTTGTTCTGACATCGAAAATATATATACAGGGTGCATCAAAATATAGCGCTGCAGAAGACAAAATAACACTTCGATTTCAGAAAAATATATGAGTTTGATAGAATTAGGTAGTTTCTCTTTGTGTTACGTAAAAATACACATATGTGATCCTCGGGTGTCATATGCAAGCAACCTAGTGGTGTGTCAGTGTAGGGAAATGCAGTGAAATATGCGTTATTTTGAAAAAAAGAATAAAGTAGTAACAAACGTGGTAGAGTATAAGGTACTTTTTTTCAACCATAGGGACCCGGGTTTGCGACCGCTATGAGAGAAGTGTTGGTACTCGAGTTTGAGCTTTATTTCGTGAAAATATGTTAAATGGTTCTTAAGATATAGACCAAAACAGATTATAATACACGACAATTAGTAACAATTCAATATGCACATAATGACATATAATATATAGTTAGGCGGTTGCCAGCCAACATTTTTACGTGAAATAAGAAAATTAAAACAAAATTGAATAGCTCCGTGGTAATTGGAATCAATTTTTGACAGAAGGTGTGCGTCATGTGATCTCATTGAAAAGGTAAGGGTTATAGTCGTTCATATAGAATATTTGTTTCTAACTTCATTATTTTATGCTTTTTCTGACAATTTGTGCCTTTCGTACCTATCCTGATGTGTAGAATATGAAAACATTTTTTTTTGTCCTAACATTGAAAATATATATACAGGGCGCATCAAAATATAGCGCTGCAGAAGACAAAATAACACTTCGATTTCAGAAAAATATATAAGTTTGATAGAATTAGGTATTTTCTCTTTGTGTTACGTAAAAATACGCATATGTGATCCTCGGGTGTCATATGCAAGCAACCTAGTGGTGTGTCAGTGTAGGGAAATGCAGTGAAATATGCGTTATTTAAAAAAAAGAATAAAGTAGTAACAAACATGGTACAGGATAAGGTACTTTTTTTCAACCATAGGGACCCGGGTTTGCGACCGCTATGAGAGAAGTGCTGGTACTCGAGTTTGAGCTTTATTTCGTGAAAATATGTTAAATGGTTCTTAAGATATAGACCAAAATAGATTATAATACACGACAATTAGTAACAATTCAATATGCACATAATGACATATAATATATTGTTAGGCGGTTGCCAGCCAACATTTTTACGTGAAATAAGAAAATTAAAAAAAAATTGAATAGCTCTGTGGTAATTGGAATCAATTTTTGACAGAAGGTGTGCGTCATGTGATCTCATTGAAAAGGTAAGGGTTAAAGTCGTTCATGTAGAATATATGTTTCTAACTTCATTATTTTATTTTTATTCTGCTAATTTGTGCTTTTCGTACATATCCTGATGTGTAGAATATGAAAACAACATACTTTGTTCTGACATCGAAAATATATATACAGGGTGCATAAAATATAGCGCTGCAGAAGACAAAATAACACTTCGATTTCAGAAAAATTTATAAGTTTGATTGAATTAGGTAGTTTCTCTTTGTGTTACGTAAAAATACGCATATGTGATCCTCGGGTGTCATATGCAAGCAACCTAGTGGTGTGTCAGTGTAGGGAAATGCAGTGAAATATGCGTTATTTAAAAAAAAAAAGAATAAAGTAGTAACAAACATGGTACAGGATAAGGTACTTTTTTTCAACCATAGGGACCCGGGTTTGTGACCGCTATGAGAGAAGTGCTGGTACTCGAGTTTGGGCTTTATTTCGTGAAAATATGTTAAATGGTTCTTAAGATATAGACCAAAATAGATTATAATACACGACAATTAGTAACAATTCAATATGCACATAATGACATATAATATATTGTTAGACGGTTGCCAGCCAACATTTTTACGTGAAATAAGAAAATTAAAAGAAAAAAAAATTGAATAGCTCTGTGGTAATTGGAATCAATTTTTGACAGAAGGTGTGCGTCATGTGATCTCATTGAAAAGGTAAGGGTTAAAGTCGTTCATGTAGAATATATGTTTCTAACTTCATTATTTTATTTTTATTCTGCTAATTTGTGCTTTTCGTACATAGAATATGAAAATGTGTAGAATATGAAAACAACATATTTTGTTCTGACATCGAAAATATATATACAGGGTGCATCAAAATATAGCGCTGCAGAAGACAAAATAACACTTCGATTTCAGAAAAATATATGAGTTTGATAGAATTTGGTAGTTTCTCTTTGTGTTACGTAAAAATACACATATGTGATCCTCGGGTGTCATATGCAAGCAACCTAGTGGTGTGTCAGTGTAGGGAAATGCAGTGAAATATGCGTTATTTTGAAAAAAAGAATAAAGTAGTAACAAACGTGGTAGAGTATAAGGTACTTTGTTTCAGCCATAGGGACCCGGGTTTGCGACCGCTATGAGAGAAGTGTTGGTACTCGAGTTTGAGCTTTATTTCGTGAAAATATGTTAAATGGTTCTTAAGATATAGACCAAAACAGATTATAATACACGACAATTAGTAACAATTCAATATGCACATAATGACATATAATATATAGTTAGGCGGTTGCCAGCCAACATTTTTACGTGAAATAAGAAAATTAAAACAAAATTGAATAGCTCCGTGTTAATTGGAATCAATTTTTGACAGAAGGTGTGCGTCATGTGATCTCATTGAAAAGGTAAGGGTTATAGTCGTTCATATAGAATATTTGTTTCTAACTTCATTATTTTATGCTTTTTCTGACAATTTGTGCCTTTCGTACCTATCCTGATGTGTAGAATATGAAAACATTTTTTTTTGTCCTAACATTGAAAATATATATACAGGGCGCATCAAAATATAGCGCTGCAGAAGACAAAATAACACTTCGATTTCAGAAAAATATATAAGTTTGATAGAATTAGGTAGTTTCTCTTTGTGTTACGTAAAAATACGCATATGTGATCCTCGGGTGTCATATGCAAGCAACCTAGTGGTGTGTCAGTGTAGGGAAATGCAGTGAAATATGCGTTATTTAAAAAAAAAGAATAAAGTAGTAACAAACATGGTACAGGATAAGGTACTTTTTTTCAACCATAGGGACCCGGGTTTGCGACCGCTATGAGAGAAGTGCTGGTACTCGAGTTTGAGCTTTATTTCGTGAAAATATGTTAAATGGTTCTTGAGATATAGACCAAAACAGATTATAATACACGACAATTAGTAACAATTCAATATGCACATAATGACATATAATATATTGTTAGACGGTTGCCAGCCAACATTTTTACGTGAAATAAGAAAATTAAAAAAAATTGAATAGCTCTGTGGTAATTGGAATCAATTTTTGACAGAAGGTGTGCGTCATGTGATCTCATTGAAAAGGTAAGGGTTAAAGTCGTTCATGTAGAATATATGTTTCTAACTTCATTATTTTATTTTTATTCTGCTAATTTGTGCTTTTCGTACATATCCTGATGTGTAGAATATGAAAACAACATACTTTGTTCTGACATCGAAAATATATATACAGGGTGCATCAAAATATAGCGCTGCAGAAGACAAAATAACACTTCGATTTCAGAAAAATTTATAAGTTTGATAGAATTAGGTAGTTTCTCTTGTGTTACGTAAAAATACGCATATGTGATCCTCGGGTGTCATATGCAAGCAACCTAGTGGTGTGTCAGTGTAGGGAAATGCAGTGAAATATGCGTTATTTAAAAAAAAAGAATAAAGTAGTAACAAACATGGTACAGGATAAGGTGCTTTTTTTCAACCATAGGGACCCGGGTTTGCGACCGCTATGAGAGAAGTGCTGGTACTCGAGTTTGAGCTTTATTTCGTGAAAATATGTTAAATGGTTCTTAAGATATAGACCAAAATAGATTATAATACACGACAATTAGTAACAATTCAATATGCACATAATGACATATAATATCATGTTAGACGGTTGCCAGCCAACATTTTTACGTGAAATAAGAAAATTAAAAAAAATTGAATAGCTCCGTGTTAATTGGAATCAATTTTTGACAGAAGGTGTGCGTCATGTGATCTCATTGAAAAGGTAAGGGTTAAAGTCGTTCATGTAGAATATATGTTTCTAACTTCATTATTTTATTTTTATTCTGCTAATTTGTGCTTTTCGTACATATCCTGATGTGTAGAATATGAAAACAACATATTTTGTTCTGACATCGAAAATATATATACAGGGTGCATCAAAATATAGCGCTGCAGAAGACAAAATAACACTTCGATTTCAGAAAAATATATGAGTTTGATAGAATTAGGTAGTTTCTCTTTGTGTTACGTAAAAATACACATATGTGATCCTCGGGTGTCATATGCAAGCAACCTAGTGGTGTGTCAGTGTAGGGAAATGCAGTGAAATATGCGTTATTTTGAAAAAAAGAATAAAGTAGTAACAAACGTGGTAGAGTATAAGGTACTTTTTTTCAGCCATAGGGACCCGGGTTTGCGACCGCTATGAGAGAAGTGTTGGTACTCGAGTTTGAGCTTTATTTCGTGAAAATATGTTAAATGGTTCTTAAGATATAGACCAAAACAGATTATAATACACGACAATTAGTAACAATTCAATATGCACATAATGACATATAATATATAGTTAGGCGGTTGCCAGCCAACATTTTTACGTGAAATAAGAAAATTAAAACAAAATTGAATAGCTCCGTGGTAATTGGAATCAATTTTTGACAGAAGGTGTGCGTCATGTGATCTCATTGAAAAGGTAAGGGTTATAGTCGTTCATATAGAATATTTGTTTCTAACTTCATTATTTTATGCTTTTTCTGACAATTTGTGCCTTTCGTACCTATCCTGATGTGTAGAATATGAAAACATTTTTTTTTGTTCTAACATTGAAAATATATATACAGGGCGCATCAAAATATAGCGCTGCAGAAGACAAAATAACACTTCGATTTCAGAAAAATATATAAGTTTGATAGAATTAGGTAGTTTCTCTTTGTGTTACGTAAAAATACGCATATGTGATCCTCGGGTGTCATATGCAAGCAACCTAGTGGTGTGTCAGTGTAGGGAAATGCAGTGAAATGTGCGTTATTTTGAAAACAAGAATAAAGTAGTAACAAACATGGTAGAGAATAAGGTACTTTGTTTCAGCCATAGGGACCCTGGTTTGCGACCGCTATGAGAGAAGTGCTAGTACTCGAGTTTGAGCTTTATTTCGTGAAAATATGTTAAATGGTTCTTAAGATATAGACCAAAATAGATTATAATACACGACAATTAGTAACAATTCAATATGCACATAATGACATATAATATATTGTTAGACGGTTGCCAGCCAACATTTTTACGTGAAATAAGAAAATTAAAAAAAAAATTGAATAGCTCTGTGGTAATTGGAATCAATTTTTGACAGAAGGTGTGCGTCATGTGATCTCATTGAAAAGGTAAGGGTTAAAGTCGTTCATGTAGAATATATGTTTCTAACTTCATTATTTTATTTTTATTCTGCTAATTTGTGCTTTTCGTACATATCCTGATGTGTAGAATATGAAAACAACATATTTTGTTCTGACATCGAAAATATATATACAGGGTGCATCAAAATATAGCGCTGCAGAAGACAAAATAACACTTCGATTTCAGAAAAATATATGAGTTTGATAGAATTAGGTAGTTTCTCTTTGTGTTACGTAAAAATACACATATGTGATCCTCGGGTGTCATATGCAAGCAACCTAGTGGTGTGTCAGTGTAGGGAAATGCAGTGAAATATGCGTTATTTTGAAAAAAAGAATAAAGTAGTAACAAACGTGGTAGAGTATAAGGTACTTTTTTTCAGCCATAGGGACCCGGGTTTGCGACAGCTATGAGAGAAGTGTTGGTACTCGAGTTTGAGCTTTATTTCGTGAAAATATGTTAAATGGTTCTTAAGATATAGACCAAAACAGATTATAATACACGACAATTAGTAACAATTCAATATGCACATAATGACATATAATATATAGTTAGGCGGTTGCCAGCCAACATTTTTACGTGAAATAAGAAAATTAAAACAAAATTGAATAGCTCCGTGTTAATTGGAATCAATTTTTGACAGAAGGTGTGCGTCATGTGATCTCATTGAAAAGGTAAGGGTTATAGTCGTTCATATAGAATATTTGTTTCTAACTTCATTATTTTATGCTTTTTCTGACAATTTGTGCCTTTCGTACCTATCCTGATGTGTAGAATATGAAAACATTTTTTTTTGTCCTAACATTGAAAATATATATACAGGGCGCATCAAAATATAGCGCTGCAGAAGACAAAATAACACTTCGATTTCAGAAAAATATATAAGTTTGATAGAATTAGGTAGTTTCTCTTTGTGTTACGTAAAAATACGCATATGTGATCCTCGGGTGTCATATGCAAGCAACCTAGTGGTGTGTCAGTGTAGGGAAATGCAGTGAAATATGCGTTATTTAAAAAAAAAGAATAAAGTAGTAACAAACATGGTACAGGATAAGGTACTTTTTTTCAACCATAGGGACCCGGGTTTGCGACCGCTATGAGAGAAGTGCTGGTACTCGAGTTTGAGCTTTATTTCGTGAAAATATGTTAAATGGTTCTTAAGATATAGACCAAAACAGATTATAATACACGACAATTAGTAACAATTCAATATGCACATAATGACATATAATATATTGTTAGACGGTTGCCAGCCAACATTTTTACGTGAAATAAGAAAATTAAAAAAATTGAATAGCTCTGTGGTAATTGGAATCAATTTTTGACAGAAGGTGTGCGTCATGTGATCTCATTGAAAAGGTAAGGGTTAAAGTCGTTCATGTAGAATATATGTTTCTAACTTCATTATTTTATTTTTATTCTGCTAATTTGTGCTTTTCGTACATATCCTGATGTGTAGAATATGAAAACAACATACTTTGTTCTGACATCGAAAATATATATACAGGGTGCATCAAAATATAGCGCTGCAGAAGACAAAATAACACTTCGATTTCAGAAAAATTTATAAGTTTGATAGAATTAGGTAGTTTCTCTTGTGTTACGTAAAAATACGCATATGTGATCCTCGGGTGTCATATGCAAGCAACCTAGTGGTGTGTCAGTGTAGGGAAATGCAGTGAAATATGCGTTATTTAAAAAAAAAGAATAAAGTAGTAACAAACATGGTACAGGATAAGGTACTTTTTTTCAACCATAGGGACCCGGGTTTGCGACCGCTATGAGAGAAGTGCTGGTACTCGAGTTTGAGCTTTATTTCGTGAAAATATGTTAAATGGTTCTTAAGATATAGACCAAAATAGATTATAATACACGACAATTAGTAACAATTCAATATGCACATAATGACATATAATATCATGTTAGACGGTTGCCAGCCAACATTTTTACGTGAAATAAGAAAATTAAAAAAAAATTGAATAGCTCCGTGTTAATTGGAATCAATTTTTGACAGAAGGTGTGCGTCATGTGATCTCATTGAAAAGGTAAGGGTTAAAGTCGTTCATGTAGAATATATGTTTCTAACTTCATTATTTTATTTTTATTCTGCTAATTTGTGCTTTTCGTACATATCCTGATGTGTAGAATATGAAAACAACATATTTTGTTCTGACATCGAAAATATATATACAGGGTGCATCAAAATATAGCGCTGCAGAAGACAAAATAACACTTCGATTTCAGAAAAATATATGAGTTTGATAGAATTAGGTAGTTTCTCTTTGTCTTACGTAAAAATACACATATGTGATCCTCGGGTGTCATATGCAAGCAACCTAGTGGTGTGTCAGTGTAGGGAAATGCAGTGAAATATGCGTTATTTTGAAAAAAAGAATAAAGTAGTAACAAACGTGGTAGAGTATAAGGTACTTTTTTTCAGCCATAGGGACCCGGGTTTGCGACCGCTATGAGAGAAGTGTTGGTACTCGAGTTTGAGCTTTATTTCGTGAAAATATGTTAAATGGTTCTTAAGATATAGACCAAAACAGATTATAATACACGACAATTAGTAACAATTCAATATGCACATAATGACATATAATATATAGTTAGGCGGTTGCCAGCCAACATTTTTACGTGAAATAAGAAAATTAAAACAAAATTGAATAGCTCCGTGGTAATTGGAATCAATTTTTGACAGAAGGTGTGCGTCATGTGATCTCATTGAAAAGGTAAGGGTTATAGTCGTTCATATAGAATATTTGTTTCTAACTTCATTATTTTATGCTTTTTCTGACAATTTGTGCCTTTCGTACCTATCCTGATGTGTAGAATATGAAAACATTTTTTTTTTGTTCTAACATTGAAAATATATATACAGGGCGCATCAAATATAGCGCTGCAGAAGACAAAATAACACTTCGATTTCAGAAAAATATATAAGTTTGATAGAATTAGGTAGTTCTCTTTGTGTTACGTAAAAATACGCATATGTGATCCTCGGGTGTCATATGCAAGCAACCTAGTGGTGTGTCAGTGTAGGGAAATGCAGTGAAATATGCGTTATTTTGAAAACAAGAATAAAGTAGTAACAAACATGGTAGAGAATAAGGTACTTTGTTTCAGCCATAGGGACCCTGGTTTGCGACCGCTATGAGAGAAGTGCTAGTACTCGAGTTTGAGCTTTATTTCGTGAAAATATGTTAAATGGTTCTTAAGATATAGACCAAAATAGATTATAATACACGACAATTAGTAACAATTCAATATGCACATAATGACATATAATATATTGTTAGACGGTTGCCAGCCAACATTTTTACGTGAAATAAGAAAATTATAAAAAAAATTGAATAGCTCTGTGGTAATTGGAATCAATTTTTGACAGAAGGTGTGCGTCATGTGATCTCATTGAAAAGGTAAGGGTTAAAGTCGTTCATGTAGAATATATGTTTCTAACTTCATTATTTTATTTTTATTCTGCTAATTTGTGCTTTTCGTACATATCCTGATGTGTAGAATATGAAAACAACATATTTTGTTCTGACATCGAAAATATATATACAGGGTGCATCAAAATATAGCGCTGCAGAAGACAAAATAACACTTCGATTTCAGAAAAATATATGAGTTTGATAGAATTAGGTAGTTTCTCTTTGTGTTACGTAAAAATACACATATGTGATCCTCGGGTGTCATATGCAAGCAACCTAGTGGTGTGTCAGTGTAGGGAAATGCAGTGAAATATGCGTTATTTTGAAAAAAAGAATAAAGTAGTAACAAACGTGGTAGAGTATAAGGTACTTTTTTTCAGCCATAGGGACCCGGGTTTGCGACCGCTATGAGAGAAGTGTTGGTACTCGAGTTTGAGCTTTATTTCGTGAAAATATGTTAAATGGTTCTTAAGATATAGACCAAAACAGATTATAATACACGACAATTAGTAACAATTCAATATGCACATAATGACATATAATATATAGTTAGGCGGTTGCCAGCCAACATTTTTACGTGAAATAAGAAAATTAAAACAAAATTGAATAGCTCCGTGTTAATTGGAATCAATTTTTGACAGAAGGTGTGCGTCATGTGATCTCATTGAAAAGGTAAGGGTTATAGTCGTTCATATAGAATATTTGTTTCTAACTTCATTATTTTATGCTTTTTCTGACAATTTGTGCCTTTCGTACCTATCCTGATGTGTAGAATATGAAAACATTTTTTTTGTCCTAACATTGAAAATATATATACAGGGCGCATCAAAATATAGCGCTGCAGAAGACAAAATAACACTTCGATTTCAGAAAAATATATAAGTTTGATAGAATTAGGTAGTTTCTCTTTGTGTTACGTAAAAATACGCATATGTGATCCTCGGGTGTCATATGCAAGCAACCTAGTGGTGTGTCAGTGTAGGGAAATGCAGTGAAATATGCGTTATTTAAAAAAAAGAATAAAGTAGTAACAAACATGGTACAGGATAAGGTACTTTTTTTCAACCATAGGGACCCGGGTTTGCGACCGCTATGAGAGAAGTGCTGGTACTCGAGTTTGAGCTTTATTTCGTGAAAATATGTTAAATGGTTCTTAAGATATAGACCAAAACAGATTATAATACACGACAATTAGTAACAATTCAATATGCACATAATGACATATAATATATTGTTAGACGGTTGCCAGCCAACATTTTTACGTGAAATAAGAAAATTAAAAAAAATTGAATAGCTCTGTGGTAATTGGAATCAATTTTTGACAGAAGGTGTGCGTCATGTGATCTCATTGAAAAGGTAAGGGTTAAAGTCGTTCATGTAGAATATATGTTTCTAACTTCATTATTTTATTTTTATTCTGCTAATTTGTGCTTTTCGTACATATCCTGATGTGTAGAATATGAAAACAACATACTTTGTTCTGACATCGAAAATATATATACAGGGTGCATCAAAATATAGCGCTGCAGAAGACAAAATAACACTTCGATTTCAGAAAAATTTATAAGTTTGATAGAATTAGGTAGTTTCTCTTGTGTTACGTAAAAATACGCATATGTGATCCTCGGGTGTCATATGCAAGCAACCTAGTGGTGTGTCAGTGTAGGGAAATGCAGTGAAATATGCGTTATTTAAAAAAAAAGAATAAAGTAGTAACAAACATGGTACAGGATAAGGTACTTTTTTTCAACCATAGGGACCCGGGTTTGCGACCGCTATGAGAGAAGTGCTGGTACTCGAGTTTGAGCTTTATTTCGTGAAAATATGTTAAATGGTTCTTAAGATATAGACCAAAATAGATTATAATACACGACAATTAGTAACAATTCAATATGCACATAATGACATATAATATCATGTTAGACGGTTGCCAGCCAACATTTTTACGTGAAATAAGAAAATTAAAAAAAAATTGAATAGCTCCGTGTTAATTGGAATCAATTTTTGACAGAAGGTGTGCGTCATGTGATCTCATTGAAAAGGTAAGGGTTAAAGTCGTTCATGTAGAATATATGTTTCTAACTTCATTATTTTATTTTTATTCTGCTAATTTGTGCTTTTCGTACATATCCTGATGTGTAGAATATGAAAACAACATATTTTGTTCTGACATCGAAAATATATATACAGGGTGCATCAAAATATAGCGCTGCAGAAGACAAAATAACACTTCGATTTCAGAAAAATATATGAGTTTGATAGAATTAGGTAGTTTCTCTTTGTGTTACGTAAAAATACACATATGTGATCCTCGGGTGTCATATGCAAGCAACCTAGTGGTGTGTCAGTGTAGGGAAATGCAGTGAAATATGCATTATTTTGAAAAAAAGAATAAAGTAGTAACAAACGTGGTAGAGTATAAGGTACTTTTTTTCAGCCATAGGGACCCGGGTTTGCGACCGCTATGAGAGAAGTGTTGGTACTCGAGTTTGAGCTTTATTTCGTGAAAATATGTTAAATGGTTCTTAAGATATAGACCAAAACAGATTATAATACACGACAATTAGTAACAATTCAATATGCACATAATGACATATAATATATAGTTAGGCGGTTGCCAGCCAACATTTTTACGTGAAATAAGAAAATTAAAAAAAAATTGAATAGCTCCGTGGTAATTGGAATCAATTTTTGACAGAAGGTGTGCGTCATGTGATCTCATTGAAAAGGTAAGGGTTATAGTCGTTCATATAGAATATTTGTTTCTAACTTCATTATTTTATGCTTTTTCTGACAATTTGTGCCTTTCGTACCTATCCTGATGTGTAGAATATGAAAACATTTTTTTTTGTTCTAACATTGAAAATATATATACAGGGCGCATCAAAATATAGCGCTGCAGAAGACAAAATAACACTTCGATTTCAGAAAAATATATAAGTTTGATAGAATTAGGTAGTTTCTCTTTGTGTTACGTAAAAATACGCATATGTGATCCTCGGGTGTCATATGCAAGCAACCTAGTGGTGTGTCAGTGTAGGGAAATGCAGTGAAATATGCGTTATTTTGAAAACAAGAATAAAGTAGTAACAAACATGGTAGAGAATAAGGTACTTTGTTTCAGCCATAGGGACCCTGGTTTGCGACCGCTATGAGAGAAGTGCTAGTACTCGAGTTTGAGCTTTATTTCGTGAAAATATGTTAAATGGTTCTTAAGATATAGACCAAAATAGATTATAATACACGACAATTAGTAACAATTCAATATGCACATAATGACATATAATATATTGTTAGACGGTTGCCAGCCAACATTTTTACGTGAAATAAGAAAATTAAAAAAAAATTGAATAGCTCTGTGGTAATTGGAATCAATTTTTGACAGAAGGTGTGCGTCATGTGATCTCATTGAAAAGGTAAGGGTTATAGTCGTTCATATAGAATATTTGTTTCTAACTTCATTATTTTATTTTTATTCTGCTAATTTGTGCTTTTCGTACATAGAATATGAAAATGTGTAGAATATGAAAACAACATATTTTGTTCTGACATCGAAAATATATATACAGGGTGCATCAAAATATAGCGCTGCAGAAGACAAAATAACACTTCGATTTCAGAAAAATATATGAGTTTGATAGAATTTGGTAGTTTCTCTTTGTGTTACGTAAAAATACACATATGTGATCCTCGGGTGTCATATGCAAGCAACCTAGTGGTGTGTCAGTGTAGGGAAATGCAGTGAAATATGCGTTATTTTGAAAAAAAGAATAAAGTAGTAACAAACGTGGTAGAGTATAAAGTACTTTGTTTCAGCCATAGGGACCCGGGTTTGCGACCGCTATGAGAGAAGTGTTGGTACTCGAGTTTGAGCTTTATTTCGTGAAAATATGTTAAATGGTTCTTAAGATATAGACCAAAACAGATTATAATACACGACAATTAGTAACAATTCAATATGCACATAATGACATATAATATATAGTTAGGCGGTTGCCAGCCAACATTTTTACGTGAAATAAGAAAATTAAAACAAAATTGAATAGCTCCGTGTTAATTGGAATCAATTTTTGACAGAAGGTGTGCGTCATGTGATCTCATTGAAAAGGTAAGGGTTATAGTCGTTCATATAGAATATTTGTTTCTAACTTCATTATTTTATGCTTTTTCTGACAATTTGTGCCTTTCGTACCTATCCTGATGTGTAGAATATGAAAACATTTTTTTTTGTCCTAACATTGAAAATATATATACAGGGCGCATCAAAATATAGCGCTGCAGAAGACAAAATAACACTTCGATTTCAGAAAAATATATAAGTTTGATAGAATTAGGTAGTTTCTCTTTGTGTTACGTAAAAATACGCATATGTGATCCTCGGGTGTCATATGCAAGCAACCTAGTGGTGTGTCAGTGTAGGGAAATGCAGTGAAATATGCGTTATTTAAAAAAAAAGAATAAAGTAGTAACAAACATGGTACAGGATAAGGAAAATATTTTTTTTTTCTAACATTGAAAATATATATACAGGGCGCATCAAAATATAGCGCTGCAGAAGACAAAATAACACTTCGATTTCAGAAAAATATATAAGTTTGATAGAATTAGGTAGTTTCTCTTTGTGTTACGTAAAAATACGCATATGTGATCCTCGGGTGTCATATGCAAGCAACCTAGTCGTGTGTCAGTGTAGGGAAATGCAGTGAAATATGCGTTATTTTGAAAAAAAGAATAAAGTAGTAACAAACATGGTAGAGAATAAGGTACTTTGTTTCAGCCATAGGGACCCGGGTTTACGACCGCTATGAGAGAAGTGCTGGTACTCGAGTTTGAGCTTTATTTCGTGAAAATATGTTAAATGGTTCTTAAGATATAGACCAAAATAGATTATAATACACGACAATTAGTAACAATTCAATATGCACATAATGACATATAATATATTGTTAGACGGTTGCCAGCCAACATTTTTACGTGAAATAAGAAAATTAAAAAAAAAATTGAATAGCTCTGTGGTAATTGGAATCAATTTTTGACAGAAGGTGTGCGTCATGTGATCTCATTGAAAAGGTAAGGGTTAAAGTCGTTCATGTAGAATATATGTTTCTAACTTCATTATTTTATTTTTATTCTGCTAATTTGTGCTTTTCGTACATATCCTGATGTGTAGAATATGAAAACAACATATTTTGTTCTGACATCGAAAATATATATACAGGGTGCATCAAAATATAGCGCTGCAGAAGACAAAATAACACTTCGATTTCAGAAAAATATATGAGTTTGATAGAATTAGGTAGTTTCTCTTTGTGTTACGTAAAAATACACATATGTGATCCTCGGGTGTCATATGCAAGCAACCTAGTGGTGTGTCAGTGTAGGGAAATGCAGTGAAATATGCGTTATTTTGAAAAAAAGAATAAAGTAGTAACAAACGTGGTAGAGTATAAGGTACTTTTTTTCAGCCATAGGGACCCGGGTTTGCGACCGCTATGAGAGAAGTGTTGGTACTCGAGTTTGAGCTTTATTTCGTGAAAATATGTTAAATGGTTCTTAAGATATAGACCAAAACAGATTATAATACACGACAATTAGTAACAATTCAATATGCACATAATGACATATAATATATAGTTAGGCGGTTGCCAGCCAACATTTTTACGTGAAATAAGAAAATTAAAACAAAATTGAATAGCTCCGTGGTAATTGGAATCAATTTTTGACAGAAGGTGTGCGTCATGTGATCTCATTGAAAAGGTAAGGGTTATAGTCGTTCATATAGAATATTTGTTTCTAACTTCATTATTTTATGCTTTTTCTGACAATTTGTGCCTTTCGTACCTATCCTGATGTGTAGAATATGAAAACATTTTTTTTTTGTCCTAACATTGAAAATATATATACAGGGCGCATCAAAATATAGCGCTGCAGAAGACAAAATAACACTTCGATTTCAGAAAAATATATAAGTTTGATAGAATTAGGTATTTTCTCTTTGTGTTACGTAAAAATACGCATATGTGATCCTCGGGTGTCATATGCAAGCAACCTAGTGGTGTGTCAGTGTAGGGAAATGCAGTGAAATATGCGTTATTTAAAAAAAAGAATAAAGTAGTAACAAACATGGTACAGGATAAGGTACTTTTTTTCAACCATAGGGACCCGGGTTTGCGACCGCTATGAGAGAAGTGCTGGTACTCGAGTTTGAGCTTTATTTCGTGAAAATATGTTAAATGGTTCTTAAGATATAGACCAAAATAGATTATAATACACGACAATTAGTAACAATTCAATATGCACATAATGACATATAATATATTGTTAGGCGGTTGCCAGCCAACATTTTTACGTGAAATAAGAAAATTAAAAAAAAATTGAATAGCTCTGTGGTAATTGGAATCAATTTTTGACAGAAGGTGTGCGTCATGTGATCTCATTGAAAAGGTAAGGGTTAAAGTCGTTCATGTAGAATATATGTTTCTAACTTCATTATTTTATTTTTATTCTGCTAATTTGTGCTTTTCGTACATATCCTGATGTGTAGAATATGAAAACAACATACTTTGTTCTGACATCGAAAATATATATACAGGGTGCATAAAATATAGCGCTGCAGAAGACAAAATAACACTTCGATTTCAGAAAAATTTATAAGTTTGATTGAATTAGGTAGTTTCTCTTTGTGTTACGTAAAAATACGCATATGTGATCCTCGGGTGTCATATGCAAGCAACCTAGTGGTGTGTCAGTGTAGGGAAATGCAGTGAAATATGCGTTATTTAAAAAAAAAAGAATAAAGTAGTAACAAACATGGTACAGGATAAGGTACTTTTTTTCAACCATAGGGACCCGGGTTTGTGACAGCTATGAGAGAAGTGCTGGTACTCGAGTTTGGGCTTTATTTCGTGAAAATATGTTAAATGGTTCTTAAGATATAGACCAAAATAGATTATAATACACGACAATTAGTAACAATTCAATATGCACATAATGACATATAATATATTGTTAGACGGTTGCCAGCCAACATTTTTACGTGAAATAAGAAAATTAAAAAAAAAAAATTGAATAGCTCTGTGGTAATTGGAATCAATTTTTGACAGAAGGTGTGCGTCATGTGATCTCATTGAAAAGGTAAGGGTTAAAGTCGTTCATGTAGAATATATGTTTCTAACTTCATTATTTTATTTTTATTCTGCTAATTTGTGCTTTTCGTACATAGAATATGAAAATGTGTAGAATATGAAAACAACATATTTTGTTCTGACATCGAAAATATATATACAGGGTGCATCAAAATATAGCGCTGCAGAAGACAAAATAACACTTCGATTTCAGAAAAATATATGAGTTTGATAGAATTTGGTAGTTTCTCTTTGTGTTACGTAAAAATACACATATGTGATCCTCGGGTGTCATATGCAAGCAACCTAGTGGTGTGTCAGTGTAGGGAAATGCAGTGAAATATGCGTTATTTTGAAAAAAAGAATAAAGTAGTAACAAACGTGGTAGAGTATAAGGTACTTTGTTTCAGCCATAGGGACCCGGGTTTGCGACCGCTATGAGAGAAGTGTTGGTACTCGAGTTTGAGCTTTATTTCGTGAAAATATGTTAAATGGTTCTTAAGATATAGACCAAAACAGATTATAATACACGACAATTAGTAACAATTCAATATGCACATAATGACATATAATATATAGTTAGGCGGTTGCCAGCCAACATTTTTACGTGAAATAAGAAAATTAAAACAAAATTGAATAGCTCCGTGTTAATTGGAATCAATTTTTGACAGAAGGTGTGCGTCATGTGATCTCATTGAAAAGGTAAGGGTTATAGTCGTTCATATAGAATATTTCTTTCTAACTTCATTATTTTATGCTTTTTCTGACAATTTGTGCCTTTCGTACCTATCCTGATGTGTAGAATATGAAAACATTTTTTTTTGTCCTAACATTGAAAATATATATACAGGGCGCATCAAAATATAGCGCTGCAGAAGACAAAATAACACTTCGATTTCAGAAAAATATATAAGTTTGATAGAATTAGGTAGTTTCTCTTTGTGTTACGTAAAAATACGCATATGTGATCCTCGGGTGTCATATGCAAGCAACCTAGTGGTGTGTCAGTGTAGGGAAATGCAGTGAAATATGCGTTATTTAAAAAAAAAGAATAAAGTAGTAACAAACATGGTACAGGATAAGGAAAATATTTTTTTTTTCTAACATTGAAAATATATATACAGGGCGCATCAAAATATAGCGCTGCAGAAGACAAAATAACACTTCGATTTCAGAAAAATATATAAGTTTGATAGAATTAGGTAGTTTCTCTTTGTGTTACGTAAAAATACGCATATGTGATCCTCGGGTGTCATATGCAAGCAACCTAGTCGTGTGTCAGTGTAGGGAAATGCAGTGAAATATGCGTTATTTTGAAAAAAAGAATAAAGTAGTAACAAACATGGTAGAGAATAAGGTACTTTGTTTCAGCCATAGGGACCCGGGTTTACGACCGCTATGAGAGAAGTGCTGGTACTCGAGTTTGAGCTTTATTTCGTGAAAATATGTTAAATGGTTCTT
The DNA here is from genome assembly GCF_964235325.1 of Thermobia domestica. Taxonomy (NCBI): domain Eukaryota; kingdom Metazoa; phylum Arthropoda; class Insecta; order Zygentoma; family Lepismatidae; genus Thermobia; species Thermobia domestica. The sequence goes on from NW_027656038.1 coordinate 174,043, forward strand.
AAGATATAGACCAAAATAGATTATAATACACGACAATTAGTAACAATTCAATATGCACATAATGACATATAATATATAGTTAGGCGGTTGCCAGCCAACATTTTTACGTGAAATAAGAAAATTAAAACAAAATTGAATAGCCCCGTGGTAATTGGAATCAATTTTTGACAGAAGGTGTGCGTCATGTGATCTCATTGAAAAGGTAAGGGTTATAGTCGTTCATATAGAATATTTGTTTCTAACTTCATTATTTTATGCTTTTTCTGCCAATTTGTGCCTTTCGTACCTATCCTGATGTGTAGAATATGAAAACATTTTTTTTTCTTCTAACATTGAAAATATATATACAGGGCGCATCAAAATATAGCGCTGCAGAAGACAAAATAACACTTCGATTTCAGAAAAATATATAAGTTTGATAGAATTAGGTAGTTTCTCTTTGTGTTACGTAATTTAAAAAAAATTGAATAGCTCTGTGGTAATTGGAATCAATTTTTGACAGAAGGTGTGCGTCATGTGATCTCATTGAAAAGGTAAGGGTTAAAGTCGTTCATGTAGAATATATGTTTCTAACTTCATTATTTTATTTTTATTCTGCTAATTTGTGCTTTTCGTACATATCCTGATGTGTAGAATATGAAAACAACATACTTTGTTCTGACATCGAAAATATATATACAGGGTGCATAAAATATAGCGCTGCAGAAGACAAAATAACACTTCGATTTCAGAAAAATTTATAAGTTTGATAGAATTAGGTAGTTTCTCTTTGTGTTACGTAAAAATACGCATATGTGATCCTCGGGTGTCATATGCAAGCAACCTAGTGGTGTGTCAGTGTAGGGAAATGCGGTGAAATATGCGTTATTTAAAAAAAAAGAATAAAGTAGTAACAAACATGGTACAGGATAAGGTACTTTTTTTCAACCATAGGGACCCGGGTTTGCGACCGCTATGAGAGAAGTGCTGGTACTCGAGTTTGAGCTTTATTTCGTGAAAATATGTTAAATGGTTCTTAAGATATAGACCAAAATAGATTATAATACACGACAATTAGTAACAATTCAATATGCACATAATGACATATAATATATTGTTAGACGGTTGCCAGCCAACATTTTTACGTGAAATAAGAAAATTAAAAAAAAAATAGAATAGCTCTGTGGTAATTGGAATCAATTTTTGACAGAAGGTGTGCGTCATGTGATCTCATTGAAAAGGTAAGGGTTAAAGTCGTTCATGTAGAATATATGTTTCTAACTTCATTATTTTATTTTTATTCTACTAATTTGTGCTTTTCGTACATATCCTGATGTGTAGAATATGAAAACAACATATTTTGTTCTGACATCGAAAATATATATACAGGGTGCATCAAAATATAGCGCTGCAGAAGACAAAATAACACTTCGATTTCAGAAAAATATATGAGTTTGATAGAATTAGGTAGTTTCTCTTTGTGTTACGTAAAAATACACATATATGATCCTCGGGTGTCATATGCAAGCAACCTAGTGGTGTGTCAGTGTAGGGAAATGCAGTGAAATATGCGTTATTTTGAAAAAAAGAATAAAGTAGTAACAAACATGGTAGAGAATAAGGTACTTTGTTTCTGCCATAGGGACCCGGGTTTGCGACCGCTATGAGAGAAGTGCTGGTACTCGAGTTTGAGCTTTATTTCGTGAAAATATGTTAAATGGTTCTTAAGATATAGACCAAAATAGATTATAATACACGACAATTAGTAACAATTCAATATGCACATAATGACATATAATATATTGTTAGGCGGTTGCCAGCCAACATTTTTACTTGAAATAAGAAAATTAAAACAAAATTGAATAGCTCTGTGGTAATTGGAATCAATTTTTGACAGAAGGTGTGCGTCATGTGATCTCATTGAAAAGGTAAGGGTTAAAGTCGTTCATGTAGAATATATGTTTATAACTTCATTATTTTATTTTTATTCTGCTAATTTGTGCTTTTCGTACATATCCTGATGTGTAGAATATGAAAACAACATATTTTGTTCTGACATCGAAAATATATATACAGGGTGCATCAAAATATAGCGCTGCAGAAGACAAAATAACACTTCGATTTCAGAAAAATATATAAGTTTGATAGAATTAGGTAGTTTCTCTTTGTGTTACGTAAAAATACACATATGTGATCCTCGGGTGTCATATGCAAGCAACCTAGTGGTGTGTCAGTGTAGGGAAATGCAGTGAAATATGCGTTATTTTGAAAAAAAGAATAAAGTAGTAACAAACATGGTAGAGAATAAGGTACTTTGTTTCTGCCATAGGGACCCGGGTTTGCGACCGCTATGAGAGAAGTGTTGGTACTCGAGTTTGAGCTTTATTTCGTGAAAATATGTTAAATGGTTCTTAAGATATAGACCAAAACAGATTATAATACACGACAATTAGTAACAATTCAATATGCACATAATGACATATAATATATAGTTAGGCGGTTGCCAGCCAACATTTTTAAGTGAAATAAGAAAATTAAAACAAAATTGAATAGCTCCGTGGTAATTGGAATCAATTTTTGACAGAAGGTGTGCGTCATGTGATCTCATTGAAAAGGTAAGGGTTATAGTCGTTCATATAGAATATTTGTTTCTAACTTCATTATTTTATGCTTTTTCTGCCAATTTGTGCCTTTCGTACCTATCCTGATGTGTAGAATATGAAAATATTTTTTTTTTCTAACATTGAAAATATATATACAGGGCGCATCAAAATATAGCGCTGCAGAAGACAAAATAACACTTCGATTTCAGAAAAATATATAAGTTTGATAGAATTAGGTAGTTTCTCTTTGTGTTACGTAAAAATACGCATATGTGATCCTCGGGTGTCATATGCATGCAACCTAGTCGTGTGTCAGTGTAGGGAAATGCAGTGAAATATGCGTTATTTTGAAAAAAAGAATAAAGTAGTAACAAACATGGTAGAGAATAAGGTACTTTGTTTCAGCCATAGGGACCCGGGTTTACGACCGCTATGAGAGAAGTGCTGGTACTCGAGTTCGAGCTTTATTTCGTGAAAATATGTTAAATGGTTCTTAAGATATAGACCAAAATAGATTATAATACACGACAATTAGTAACAATTCAATATGCACATAATGACATATAATATATAGTTAGGCGGTTGCCAGCCAACATTTTTACGTGAAATAAGAAAATTAAAACAAAATTGAATAGCTCCGTGGTAATTGGAATCAATTTTTGACAGAAGGTGTGCGTCATGTGATCTCATTGAAAAGGTAAGGGTTAAAGTCGTTCATGTAGAATATATGTTTCTAACTTCATTATTTTATTTTTATTCTGCTAATTTGTGCTTTTCGTACATATCCTGATGTGTAGAATATGAAAACAACATATTTTGTTCTGACATCGAAAATATATATACAGGGTGCATAAAATATAGCGCTGCAGAAGACAAAATAACACTTCGATTTCAGAAAAATATATAAGTTTGATAGAATTAGGTAGTTTCTCTTTGTGTTACGTAAAAATACACATATGTGATCCTCGGGTGTCATATGCAAGCAACCTAGTGGTGTGTCAGTGTAGGGAAATGCAGTGAAATATGCGTTATTTTGAAAAAAAGAATAAAGTAGTAACAAACATGGTAGAGAATAAGGTACTTTGTTTCTGCCATAGGGACCCGGGTTTGCGACCGCTATGAGAGAAGTGCTGGTACTCGAGTTTGAGCTTTATTTCGTGAAAATATGTTAAATGGTTCTTAAGATATAGACCAAAATAGATTATAATACACGACAATTAGTAACAATTCAATATGCACATAATGACATATAATATATTGTTAGGCGGTTGCCAGCCAAAATTTTTACGTGAAATAAGAAAATTAAAACAAAATTGAATAGCTCTGTGGTAATTGGAATCAATTTTTGACAGAAGGTGTGCGTCATGTGATCTCATTGAAAAGGTAAGGGTTAAAGTCGTTCATGTAGAATATATGTTTCTAACTTCATTATTTTATTTTTATTCTGCTAATTTGTGCTTTTCGTACATATCCTGATGTGTAGAATATGAAAACAACATATTTTGTTCTGACATCGAAAATATATATACAGGGTGCATCAAAATATAGCGCTGCAGAAGACAAAATAACACTTCGATTTCAGAAAAATATATAAGTTTGATAGAATTAGGTAGTTTCTCTTTGTGTTACGTAAAAATACACATATGTGATCCTCGGGTGTCATATGCAAGCAACCTAGTGGTGTGTCAGTGTAGGGAAATGCAGTGAAATATGCGTTATTTTGAAAAAAAGAATAAAGTAGTAACAAACGTGGTAGAGTATAAGGTACTTTGTTTCAGCCATAGGGACCCGGGTTTGCGACCGCTATGAGAGAAGTGTTGGTACTCGAGTTTGAGCTTTATTTCGTGAAAATATGTTAAATGGTTCTTAAGATATAGACCAAAACAGATTATAATACACGACAATTAGTAACAATTCAATATGCACATAATGACATATAATATATAGTTAGGCGGTTGCCAGCCAACATTTTTACGTGAAATAAGAAAATTAAAACAAAATTGAATAGCTCCGTGGTAATTGGAATCAATTTTTGACAGAAGGTGTGCGTCATGTGATCTCATTGAAAAGGTAAGGGTTATAGTCGTTCATATAGAATATTTGTTTCTAACTTCATTATTTTATGCTTTTTCTGCCAATTTGTGCCTTTCGTACCTATCCTGATGTGTAGAATATGAAAACATTTTTTTTTGTTCTAACATTGAAAATATATATACAGGGCGCATCAAAATATAGCGCTGCAGAAGACAAAATAACACTTCGATTTCAGAAAAATATATAAGTTTGATAGAATTAGGTAGTTTCTCTTTGTGTTACGTAAAAATACGCATATGTGATCCTCGGGTGTCATATGCAAGCAACCTAGTGGTGTGTCAGTGTAGGGAAATGCAGTGAAATATGCGTTATTTTGAAAAAAAGAATAAAGTAGTAACAAACATGGTAGAGAACAAGGTACTTTGTTTCAGCCATAGGGACCCGGGTTTGCGACCGCTATGAGAGAAGTGCTGGTACTCGAGTTTGAGCTTTATTTCGTGAAAATATGTTAAATGGTTCTTAAGATATAGACCAAAATAGATTATAATACACGACAATTAGTAACAATTCAATATGCACATAATGACATATAATATATTGTTAGACGGTTGCCAGCCAACATTTTTACGTGAAATAAGAAAATTAAAAAAAAAATTGAATAGCTCTGTGGTAATTGGAATCAATTGTTGACAGAAGGTGTGCGTCATGTGATCTCATTGAAAAGGTAAGGGTTAAAGTCGTTCATGTAGAATATATGTTTCTAACTTCATTATTTTATTTTTATTCTACTAATTTGTGCTTTTCGTACATATCCTGATGTGTAGAATATGAAAACAACATATTTTGTTCTGACATCGAAAATATATATACAGGGTGCATCAAAATATAGCGCTGCAGAAGACAAAATAACACTTCGATTTCAGAAAAATATATGAGTTTGATAGAATTAGGTAGTTTCTCTTTGTGTTACGTAAAAATACACATATATGATCCTCGGGTGTCATATGCAAGCAACCTAGTGGTGTGTCAGTGTAGGGAAATGCAGTGAAATATGCGTTATTTTGAAAAAAAGAATAAAGTAGTAACAAACATGGTAGAGAATAAGGTACTTTGTTTCTGCCATAGGGACCCGGGTTTGTGACCGCTATGAGAGAAGTGCTGGTACTCGAGTTTGAGCTTTATTTCGTGAAAATATGTTAAATGGTTCTTAAGATATAGACCAAAATAGATTATAATACACGACAATTAGTAACAATTCAATATGCACATAATGACATATAATATATTGTTAGGCGGTTGCCAGCCAACATTTTTACTTGAAATAAGAAAATTAAAACAAAATTGAATAGCTCTGTGGTAATTGGAATCAATTTTTGACAGAAGGTGTGCGTCATGTGATCTCATTGAAAAGGTAAGGGTTATAGTCGTTCACATAGAACATTTGTTTCTAACTTCATTATTTTATGCTTTTTCTGCCAATTTGTGCCTTTCGTACCTATCCTGATGTGTAGAATATGAAAACATTTTTTTTTTGTTCTAACATTGAAAATATATATACAGGGCGCATCAAAATATAGCGCTGCAGAAGACAAAATAACACTTCGATTTCAGAAAAATATATAAGTTTGATAGAATTAGGTAGTTTCTCTTTGTGTTACGTAAAAATACACATATGTGATCCTCGGGTGTCATATGCAAGCAACCTAGTGGTGTGTCAGTGTAGGGAAATGCAGTGAAATATGCGTTATTTTGAAAAAAAGAATAAAGTAGTAACAAACGTGGTACAGGATAAGGTACCTTTTTTCAGCTATAGGGACCCGGGTTTGCGACCGCTATGAGAGAAGTGTTGGTACTCGAGTTTGAGCTTTATTTCGTGAAAATATGTTAAATGGTTCTTAAGATATAGACCAAAACAGATTATAATACACGACAATTAGTAACAATTCAATATGCACATAATGACATATAATATATAGTTAGGCGGTTGCCAGCCAACATTTTTACGTGAAATAAGAAAATTAAAACAAAATTGAATAGCCCCGTGGTAATTGGAATCAATTTTTGACAGAAGGTGTGCGTCATGTGATCTCATTGAAAAGGTAAGGGTTATAGTCGTTCATATAGAATATTTGTTTCTAACTTCATTATTTTATGCTTTTTCTGCCAATTTGTGCCTTTCGTACCTATCCTGATGTGTAGAATATGAAAATATTTTTTTTTCTAACATTGAAAATATATATACAGGGCGCATTAAAATATAGCGCTGCAGAAGACAAAATAACACTTCGATTTCAGAAAAATATATAAGTTTGATAGAATTAGGTAGTTTCTCTTTGTGTTACGTAAAAATACGCATATGTGATCCTCGGGTGTCATATGCAAGCAACCTAGTGGTGTGTCAGTGTAGGGAAATGCAGTGAAATATGCGTTATTTTGAAAAAAAGAATAAAGTAGTAACAAACATGGTAGAGAATAAGGTACTTTGTTTCAGCCATAGGGACCCGGGTTTACGACCGCTATGAGAGAAGTGCTGGTACTCGAGTTCGAGCTTTATTTCGTGAAAATATGTTAAATGGTTCTTAAGATATAGACCAAAATAGATTATAATACACGACAATTAGTAACAATTCAATATGCACATAATGACATATAATATATTGTTAGACGGTTGCCAGCCAACATTTTTACGTGAAATAAGAAAATTAAAAAAAAAATGAATAGCTCTGTGGTAATTGGAATCAATTTTTGACAGAAGGTGTGCGTCATGTGATCTCATTGAAAAGGTAAGGGTTAAAGTCGTTCATGTAGAATATATGTTTCTAACTTCATTATTTTATTTTTATTCTGCTAATTTGTGCTTTTCGTACATATCCTGATGTGTAGAATATGAAAACAACATACTTTGTTCTGACATCGAAAATATATATACAGGGTGCATAAAATATAGCGCTGCAGAAGACAAAATAACACTTCGATTTCAGAAAAATTTATAAGTTTGATAGAATTAGGTAGTTTCTCTTTGTGTTACGTAAAAATACACATATGTGATCCTCGGGTGTCATATGCAAGCAACCTAGTGGTGTGTCAGTGTAGGGAAATGCAGTGAAATATGCGTTATTTTGAAAAAAAGAATAAAGTAGTAACAAACATGGTACAGGATAACGTACTTTGTTTCTGCCATAGGGACCCGGGTTTGCGACCGCTATGAGAGAAGTGCTGGTACTCGAGTTTGAGCTTTATTTCGTGAAAATATGTTAAATGGTTCTTAAGATATAGACCAAAATAGATTATAATACACGACAATTAGTAACAATTCAATATGCACATAATGACATATAATATATAGTTAGGCGGTTGCCAGCCAACATTTTTACGTGAAATAAGAAAATTCAAACAAAATTGAATAGCTCCGTGGTAATTGGAATCAATTTTTGACAGAAGGTGTGCGTCATGTGATCTCATTGAAAAGGTAAGGGTTAAAGTCGTTCATGTAGAATATATGTTTCTAACTTCATTATTTTATTTTTATTCTGCTAATTTGTGCTTTTCGTACATATCCTGATGTGTAGAATATAAAAACAACATATTTTGTTCTGACATCGAAAATATATATACAGGGTGCATCAAAATATAGCGCTGCAGAAGACAAAATAACACTTCGATTTCAGAAAAATATATAAGTTTGATAGAATTAGGTAGTTTCTCTTTGTGTTACGTAAAAATACACATATGTGATCCTCGGGTGTCATATGCAAGCAACCTAGTGGTGTGTCAGTGTAGGGAAATGCAGTGAAATATGCGTTATTTTGAAAAAAAGAATAAAGTAGTAACAAACATGGTAGAGAATAAGGTACTTTGTTTCTGCCATAGGGACCCGGGTTTGCGACCGCTATGAGAGAAGTGCTGGTACTCGAGTTTGAGCTTTATTTCGTGAAAATATGTTAAATGGTTCTTAAGATATAGACCAAAACAGATTATAATACACGACAATTAGTAACAATTCAATATGCACATAATGACATATAATATATTGTTAGGCGGTTGCCAGCCAAAATTTTTACGTGAAATAAGAAAATTAAAACAAAATTGAATAGCTCTGTGGTAATTGGAATCAATTTTTGACAGAAGGTGTGCGTCATGTGATCTCATTGAAAAGGTAAGGGTTAAAGTCGTTCATGTAGAATATATGTTTCTAACTTCATTATTTTATTTTTATTCTGCTAATTTGTGCTTTTCGTACATATCCTGATGTGTAGAATATGAAAACAACATATTTTGTTCTGACATCGAAAATATATATACAGGGTGCATCAAAATATAGCGCTGCAGAAGACAAAATAACACTTCGATTTCAGAAAAATATATAAGTTTGATAGAATTAGGTAGTTTCTCTTTGTGTTACGTAAAAATACACATATGTGATCCTCGGGTGTCATATGCAAGCAACCTAGTGGTGTGTCAGTGTAGGGAAATGCAGTGAAATATGCGTTATTTTGAAAAAAAGAATAAAGTAGTAACAAACGTGGTAGAGTATAAGGTACTTTGTTTCAGCCATAGGGACCCGGGTTTGCGACCGCTATGAGAGAAGTGCTGGTACTCGAGTTTGAGCTTTATTTCGTGAAAATATGTTAAATGGTTCTTAAGATATAGACCAAAACAGATTATAATACACGACAATTAGTAACAATTCAATATGCACATAATGACATATAATATATAGTTAGGCGGTTGCCAGCCAACATTTTTACGTGAAATAAGAAAATTAAAACAAAATTGAATAGCTCCGTGGTAATTGGAATCAATTTTTGACAGAAGGTGTGCGTCATGTGATCTCATTGAAAAGGTAAGGGTTATAGTCGTTCATATAGAATATTTGTTTCTAACTTCATTATTTTATGCTTTTTCTGCCAATTTGTGCCTTTCGTACCTATCCTGATGTGTAGAATATGAAAACATTTTTTTTTGTTCTAACATTGAAAATATATATACAGGGCGCATCAAAATATAGCGCTGCAGAAGACAAAATAACACTTCGATTTCAGAAAAATATATAAGTTTGATAGAATTAGGTAGTTTCTCTTTGTGTTACGTAAAAATACGCATATGTGATCCTCGGGTGTCATATGCAAGCAACCTAGTGGTGTGTCAGTGTAGGGAAATGCAGTGAAATATGCGTTATTTTGAAAAAAAGAATAAAGTAGTAACAAACATGGTAGAGAATAAGGTACTTTGTTTCAGCCATAGGGACCCGGGTTTGCGACCGCTATGAGAGAAGTGCTGGTACTCGAGTTTGAGCTTTATTTCGTGAAAATATGTTAAATGGTTCTTAAGATATAGACCAAAATAGATTATAATACACGACAATTAGTAACAATTCAATATGCACATAATGACATATAATATATTGTTAGACGGTTGCCAGCCAACATTTTTACGTGAAATAAGAAAATTAAAAAAAAATTGAATAGCTCTGTGGTAATTGGAATCAATTTTTGACAGAAGGTGTGCGTCATGTGATCTCATTGAAAAGGTAAGGGTTAAAGTCGTTCATGTAGAATATATGTTTCTAACTTCATTATTTTATTTTTATTCTACTAATTTGTGCTTTTCGTACATATCCTGATGTGTAGAATATGAAAACAACATATTTTGTTCTGACATCGAAAATATATATACAGGGTGCATCAAAATATACCGCTGCAGAAGACAAAATAACACTTCGATTTCAGAAAAATATATGAGTTTGATAGAATTAGGTAGTTTCTCTTTGTGTTACGTAAAAATACACATATGTGATCCTCGGGTGTCATATGCAAGCAACCTAGTGGTGTGTCAGTGTAGGGAAATGCAGTGAAATATGCGTTATTTTGAAAAAAAGAATAAAGTAGTAACAAACATGGTAGAGAATAAGGTACTTTGTTTCTGCCATAGGGACCCGGGTTTGCGACCGCTATGAGAGAAGTGCTGGTACTCGAGTTTGAGTTTTATTTCGTGAAAATATGTTAAATGGTTCTTAAGATATAGACCAAAACAGATTATAATACACGACAATTAGTAACAATTCAATATGCACATAATGACATATAATATATTGTTAGGCGGTTGCCAGCCAACATTTTTACTTGGAATAAGAAAATTAAAACAAAATTGAATAGCTCTGTGGTAATTGGAATCAATTTTTGACAGAAGGTGTGCGTCATGTGATCTCATTGAAAAGGTAAGGGTTAAAGTCGTTCATGTAGAATATATGTTTCTAACTTCATTATTTTATTTTTATTCTGCTAATTTGTGCTTTTCGTACATATCCTGATGTGTAGAATATGAAAACAACATATTTTGTTCTGACATCGAAAATATATATACAGGGTGCATCAAAATATAGCGCTGCAGAAGACAAAATAACACTTCGATTTCAGAAAAATATATAAGTTTGATAGAATTAGGTAGTTTCTCTTTGTGTTACGTAAAAATACACATATGTGATCCTCGGGTGTCATATGCAAGCAACCTAGTGGTGTGTCAGTGTAGGGAAATGCAGTGAAATATGCGTTATTTTGAAAAAAAGAATAAAGTAGTAACAAACGTGGTAGAGTATAAGGTACTTTGTTTCAGCCATAGGGACCCGGGTTTGCGACCGCTATGAGAGAAGTGCTGGTACTCGAGTTTGAGCTTTATTTCGTGAAAATATGTTAAATGGTTCTTAAGATATAGACCAAAACAGATTATAATACACGACAATTAGTAACAATTCAATATGCACATAATGACATATAATATATAGTTAGGCGGTTGCCAGCCAACATTTTTACGTGAAATAAGAAAATTAAAACAAAATTGAATAGCTCCGTGGTAATTGGAATCAATTTTTGACAGAAGGTGTGCGTCATGTGATCTCATTGAAAAGGTAAGGGTTATAGTCGTTCATATAGAATATTTGTTTCTAACTTCATTATTTTATGCTTTTTCTGCCAATTTGTGCCTTTCGTACCTATCCTGATGTGTAGAATATGAAAACATTTTTTTTTGTTCTAACATTGAAAATATATATACAGGGCGCATCAAAATATAGCGCTGCAGAAGACAAAATAACACTTCGATTTCAGAAAAATATATAAGTTTGATAGAATTAGGTAGTTTCTCTTTGTGTTACGTAAAAATACGCATATGTGATCCTCGGGTGTCATATGCAAGCAACCTAGTGGTGTGTCAGTGTAGGGAAATGCAGTGAAATATGCGTTATTTTGAAAAAAAGAATAAAGTAGTAACAAACATGGTAGAGAATAAGGTACTTTGTTTCAGCCATAGGGACCCGGGTTTGCGACCGCTATGAGAGAAGTGCTGGTACTCGAGTTTGAGCTTTATTTCGTGAAAATATGTTAAATGGTTCTTAAGATATAGACCAAAATAGATTATAATACACGACAATTAGTAACAATTCAATATGCACATAATGACATATAATATATTGTTAGACGGTTGCCAGCCAACATTTTTACGTGAAATAAGAAAATTAAAAAAAAATTGAATAGCTCTGTGGTAATTGGAATCAATTTTTGACAGAAGGTGTGCGTCATGTGATCTCATTGAAAAGGTAAGGGTTAAAGTCGTTCATGTAGAATATATGTTTCTAACTTCATTATTTTATTTTTATTCTACTAATTTGTGCTTTTCGTACATATCCTGATGTGTAGAATATGAAAACAACATATTTTGTTCTGACATCGAAAATATATATACAGGGTGCATCAAAATATACCGCTGCAGAAGACAAAATAACACTTCGATTTCAGAAAAATATATGAGTTTGATAGAATTAGGTAGTTTCTCTTTGTGTTACGTAAAAATACACATATGTGATCCTCGGGTGTCATATGCAAGCAACCTAGTGGTGTGTCAGTGTAGGGAAATGCAGTGAAATATGCGTTATTTTGAAAAAAAGAATAAAGTAGTAACAAACATGGTAGAGAATAAGGTACTTTGTTTCTGCCATAGGGACCCGGGTTTGCGACCGCTATGAGAGAAGTGCTGGTACTCGAGTTTGAGTTTTATTTCGTGAAAATATGTTAAATGGTTCTTAAGATATAGACCAAAACAGATTATAATACACGACAATTAGTAACAATTCAATATGCACATAATGACATATAATATATTGTTAGGCGGTTGCCAGCCAACATTTTTACTTGGAATAAGAAAATTAAAACAAAATTGAATAGCTCTGTGGTAATTGGAATCAATTTTTGACAGAAGGTGTGCGTCATGTGATCTCATTGAAAAGGTAAGGGTTAAAGTCGTTCATGTAGAATATATGTTTCTAACTTCATTATTTTATTTTTATTCTGCTAATTTGTGCTTTTCGTACATATCCTGATGTGTAGAATATGAAAACAACATATTTTGTTCTGACATCGAAAATATATATACAGGGTGCATCAAAATATAGCGCTGCAGAAGACAAAATAACACTTCGATTTCAGAAAAATATATAAGTTTGATAGAATTAGGTAGTTTCTCTTTGTGTTACGTAAAAATACGCATATGTGATCCTCGGGTGTCATATGCAAGCAACCTAGTGGTGTGTCAGTGTAGGGAAATGCAGTGAAATATGCGTTATTTTGAAAAAAAGAATAAAGTAGTAACAAACGTGGTAGAGAATAAGGTACTTTGTTTCAGCCATAGGGACCCGGGTTTGCGACCGCTATGAGAGAAGTGTTGGTACTCGAGTTTGAGCTTCATTTCGTGAAAATATGTTAAATGGTTCTTAAGATATAGACCAAAACAGATTATAATACACGACAATTAGTAACAATTCAATATGCACATAATGACATATAATATATAGTTAGGCGGTTGCCAGCCAACATTTTTACGTGAAATAAGAAAATTAAAACAAAATTGAATAGCTCCGTGGTAATTGGAATCAATTTTTGACAGAAGGTGTGCGTCATGTGATCTCATTGAAAAGGTAAGGGTTATAGTCGTTCATATAGAATATTTGTTTCTAACTTCATTATTTTATGCTTTTTCTGCCAATTTGTGCCTTTCGTACCTATCCTGATGTGTAGAATATGAAAACATTTTTATTTGTTCTAACATTGAAAATATATATACAGGGCGCATCAAAATATAGCGCTGCAGAAGACAAAATAACACTTCGATTTCAGAAAAATATATAAGTTTGATAGAATTAGGTAGTTTCTCTTTGTGTTACGTAAAAATACGCATATGTGATCCTCGGGTGTCATATGCAAGCAACCTAGTGGTGTGTCAGTGTAGGGAAATGCAGTGAAATATGCGTTATTTTGAAAAAAAGAATAAAGTAGTAACAAACATGGTAGAGAATAAGGTACTTTGTTTCAGCCATAGGGACCCGGGTTTACGACCGCTATGAGAGAAGTGCTGGTACTCGAGTTCGAGCTTTATTTCGTGAAAATATGTTAAATGGTTCTTAAGATATAGACCAAAATAGATTATAATACACGACAATTAGTAACAATTCAATATGCACATAATGACATATATTATATATTGTTAGACGGTTGCCAGCCAACATTTTTACGTGAAATAAGAAAATTAAAAAAAAAAATTGAATAGCTCTGTGGTAATTGGAATCAATTTTTGACAGAAGGTGTGCGTCATGTGATCTCATTGAAAAGGTAAGGGTTAAAGTCGTTCATGTAGAATATATGTTTCTAACTTCATTATTTTATTTTTATTCTGCTAATTTGTGCTTTTCGTACATATCCTGATGTGTAGAATATGAAAACAACATACTTTGTTCTGACATCGAAAATATATATACAGGGTGCATAAAATATAGCGCTGCAGAAGACAAAATAACACTTCGATTTCAGAAAAATTTATAAGTTTGATAGAATTAGGTAGTTTCTCTTTGTGTTACGTAAAAATACACATATGTGATCCTCGGGTGTCATATGCAAGCAACCTAGTGGTGTGTCAGTGTAGGGAAATGCAGTGAAATATGCGTTATTTTGAAAAAAAGAATAAAGTAGTAACAAACATGGTACAGGATAACGTACTTTGTTTCTGCCATAGGGACCCGGGTTTGCGACCGCTATGAGAGAAGTGCTGGTACTCGAGTTTGAGCTTTATTTCGTGAAAATATGTTAAATGGTTCTTAAGATATAGACCAAAATAGATTATAATACACGACAATTAGTAACAATTCAATATGCACATAATGACATATAATATATTGTTAGACGGTTGCCAGCCAACATTTTTACGTGAAATAAGAAAATTAAAAAAAAATTGAATAGCTCTGTGGTAATTGGAATCAATTTTTGACAGAAGGTGTGCGTCATGTGATCTCATTGAAAAGGTAAGGGTTAAAGTCGTTCATGTAGAATATATGTTTCTAACTTCATTATTTTATTTTTATTCTGCTAATTTGTGCTTTTCGTACATATCCTGATGTGTAGAATATGAAAACAACATATTTTGTTCTGATATCGAAAATATATATACAGGGTGCATCAAAATATAGCGCTGCAGAAGACAAAATAACACTTCGATTTCAGAAAAATATATAAGTTTGATAGAATTAGGTAGTTTCTCTTTGTGTTACGTAAAAATACACATATGTGATCCTCGGGTGTCATATGCAAGCAACCTAGTGGTGTGTCAGTGTAGGGAAATGCAGTGAAATATGCGTTATTTTGAAAAAAAGAATAAAGTAGTAACAAACGTGGTAGAGTATAAGGTACTTTGTTTCAGCCATAGGGACCCGGGTTTGCGACCGCTATGAGAGAAGTGTTGGTACTCGAGTTTGAGCTTTATTTCGTGAAAATATGTTAAATGGTTCTTAAGATATAGACCAAAACAGATTATAATACACGACAATTAGTAACAATTCAATATGCACATAATGACATATAATATATAGTTAGGCGGTTGCCAGCCAACATTTTTACGTGAAATAAGAAAATTAAAACAAAATTGAATAGCTCCGTGGTAATTGGAATCAATTTTTGACAGAAGGTGTGCGTCATGTGATCTCATTGAAAAGGTAAGGGTTATAGTCGTTCATATAGAATATTTGTTTCTAACTTCATTATTTTATGCTTTTTCTGCCAATTTGTGCCTTTCGTACCTATCCTGATGTGTAGAATATGAAAACATTTTTTTTTGTCCTAACATTGAAAATATATATACAGGGCGCATCAAAATATAGCGCTGCAGAAGACAAAATAACACTTCGATTTCAGAAAAATATATAAGTTTGATAGAATTAGGTAGTTTCTCTTTGTGTTACGTAAAAATACACATATGTGATCCTCGGGTGTCATATGCAAGCAACCTAGTGGTGTGTCAGTGTAGGGAAATGCAGTGAAATATGCGTTATTTTGAAAAAAAGAATAAAGTAGTAACAAACGTGGTAGAGAATAAGGTACTTTGTTTCAGCCATAGGGACCCGGGTTTGCGACCGCTATGAGAGAAGTGTTGGTACTCGAGTTTGAGCTTTATTTCGTGAAAATATGTTAAATGGTTCTTAAGATATAGACCAAAACAGATTATAATACACGACAATTAGTAACAATTCAATATGCACATAATGACATATAATATATAGTTAGGCGGTTGCCAGCCAACATTTTTACGTGAAATAAGAAAATTAAAACAAAATTGAATAGCTCCGTGGTAATTGGAATCAATTTTTGACAGAAGGTGTGCGTCATGTGATCTCATTGAAAAGGTAAGGGTTATAGTCGTTCATATAGAATATTTGTTTCTAACTTCATTATTTTATGCTTTTTCTGCCAATTTTTGCCTTTCGTACCTATCCTGATGTGTAGAATATGAAAACATTTTTTTTTTGTTCTAACATTGAAAATATATATACAGGGCGCATCAAAATATAGCGCTGCAGAAGACAAAATAACACTTCGATTTCAGAAAAATATATAAGTTTGATAGAATTAGGTAGTTTCTCTTTGTGTTACGTAAAAATACGCATATGTGATCCTCGGGTGTCATATGCAAGCAACCTAGTGGTGTGTCAGTGTAGGGAAATGCAGTGAAATATGCGTTATTTTGAAAAAAAGAATAAAGTAGTAACAAACATGGTAGAGAATAAGGTACTTTGTTTCAGCCATAGGGACCCGGGTTTGCGACCGCTATGAGAGAAGTGCTGGTACTCGAGTTTGAGCTTTATTTCGTGAAAATATGTTAAATGGTTCTTAAGATATAGACCAAAATAGATTATAATACACGACAATTAGTAACAATTCAATATGCACATAATGACATATAATATATTGTTAGACGGTTGCCAGCCAACATTTTTACGTGAAATAAGAAAATTAAAAAAAAAATTGAATAGCTCTGTGGTAATTGGAATCAATTTTTGACAGAAGGTGTGCGTCATGTGATCTCATTGAAAAGGTAAGGGTTAAAGTCGTTCATGTAGAATATATGTTTCTAACTTCATTATTTTATTTTTATTCTGCTAATTTGTGCTTTTCGTACATATCCTGATGTGTAGAATATGAAAACAACATATTTTGTTCTGACATCGAAAATATATATACAGGGTGCATCAAAATATAGCGCTGCAGAAGACAAAATAACACTTCGATTTCAGAAAAATATATAAGTTTGATAGAATTAGGTAGTTTCTCTTTGTGTTACGTAAAAATACACATATGTGATCCTCGGGTGTCATATGCAAGCAACCTAGTGGTGTGTCAGTGTAGGGAAATGCAGTGAAATATGCGTTATTTTGAAAAAAAGAATAAAGTAGTAACAAACGTGGTAGAGAATAAGGTACTTTGTTTCAGCCATAGGGACCCGGGTTTGCGACCGCTATGAGAGAAGTGTTGGTACTCGAGTTTGAGCTTTATTTCGTGAAAATATGTTAAATGGTTCTTAAGATATAGACCAAAACAGATTATAATACACGACAATTAGTAACAATTCAATATGCACATAATGACATATAATATATAGTTAGGCGGTTGCCAGCCAACATTTTTACGTGAAATAAGAAAACTAAAACAAAATTGAATAGCTCTGTGGTAATTGGAATCAATTTTTGACAGAAGGTGTGCGTCATGTGATCTCATTGAAGAGGTAAGGGTTATAGTCGTTCATATAGAATATTTGTTTCTAACTTCATTATTTTATGCTTTTTCTGCCAATTTGTGCCTTTCGTACCTATCCTGATGTGTAGAATATGAAAACATTTTTTTTTGTTCTAACATTGAAAATATATATACAGGGCGCATCAAAATATAGCGCTGCAGAAGACAAAATAACACTTCGATTTCAGAAAAATATATAAGTTTGATAGAATTAGGTAGTTTCTCTTTGTGTTACGTAAAAATACGCATATGTGATCCTCGGGTGTCATATGCAAGCAACCTAGTGGTGTGTCAGTGTAGGGAAATGCAGTGAAATATGCGTTATTTTGAAAAAAAGAATAAAGTTGTAACAAACATGGTAGAGAATAAGGTACTTTGTTTCAGCCATAGGGACCCGGGTTTGCGACCGCTATGAGAGAAGTGCTGGTACTCGAGTTTGAGCTTTATTTCGTGAAAATATGTTAAATGGTTCTTAAGATATAGACCAAAATAGATTATAATACACGACAATTAGTAACAATTCAATATGCACATAATGACATATAATATATTGTTAGACGGTTGCCAGCCAACATTTTTACGTGAAATAAGAAAATTAAAAAAAAATTGAATAGCTCTGTGGTAATTGGAATCAATTTTTGACAGAAGGTGTGCGTCATGTGATCTCATTGAAAAGGTAAGGGTTAAAGTCGTTCATGTAGAATATATGTTTCTAACTTCATTATTTTATTTTTATTCTGCTAATTTGTGCTTTTCGTACATATCCTGATGTGTAGAATATGAAAACAACATACTTTGTTCTGACATCGAAAATATATATACAGGGTGCATAAAATATAGCGCTGCAGAAGACAAAATAACACTTCGATTTCTGAAAAATTTATAAGTTTGATAGAATTAGGTAGTTTCTCTTTGTGTTACGTAAAAATACGCATATGTGATCCTCGGGTGTCATATGCAAGCAACCTAGTGGTGTGTCAGTGTAGGGAAATGCAGTGAAATATGCGTTATTTAAAAAAAAGAATAAAGTAGTAACAAACATGGTACAGGATAAGGTACTTTTTTTCAACCATAGGGACCCGGGTTTGCGACCGCTATGAGAGAAGTGCTGGTACTCGAGTTTGAGCTTTATTTCGTGAAAATATGTTAAATGGTTCTTAAGATATAGACCAAAATAGATTATAATACACGACAATTAGTAACAATTCAATATGCACATAATGACATATAATATATTGTTAGACGGTTGCCAGCCAACATTTTTACGTGAAATAAGAAAATTAAAAAAAAAATTGAATAGCTCTGTGGTAATTGGAATCAATTTTTGACAGAAGGTGTGCGTCATGTGATCTCATTGAAAAGGTAAGGGTTAAAGTCGTTCATGTAGAATATATGTTTCTAACTTCATTATTTTATTTTTATTCTGCTAATTTGTGCTTTTCGTACATATCCTGATGTGTAGAATATGAAAACAACATATTTTGTTCTGACATCGAAAATATATATACAAGTGCATAAAAATATAGCGCTGCAGAAGACAAAATAACACTTCGATTTCAGAAAAATATATAAGTTTGATAGAATTAGGTAGTTTCTCTTTGTGTTACGTAAAAATACACATATGTGATCCTCGGGTGTCATATGCAAGCAACCTAGTGGTGTGTCAGTGTAGGGAAATGCAGTGAAATATGCGTTATTTTGAAAAAAAGAATAAAGTAGTAACAAACATGGTAGAGAATAAGGTACTTTGTTTCAGCCATAGGGACCCGGGTTTGCGACCGCTATGAGAGAAGTGCTGGTACTCGAGTTTGAGCTTTATTTCGTGAAAATATGTTAAATGGTTCTTAAGATATAGACCAAAATAGATTATAATACACGACAATTAGTAACAATTCAATATGCACATAATGACATATAATATATTGTTAGACGGTTGCCAGCCAACATTTTTACGTGAAATAAGAAAATTAAAAAAAAAATTGAATAGCTCTGTGGTAATTGGAATCAATTTTTGACAGAAGGTGTGCGTCATGTGATCTCATTGAAAAGGTAAGGGTTAAAGTCGTTCATGTAGAATATATGTTTCTAACTTCATTATTTTATTTTTATTCTGCTAATTTGTGCTTTTCGTACATATCCTGATGTGTAGAATATGAAAACAACATATTTTGTTCTGACATCGAAAATATATATACAGGGTGCATCAAAATATAGCGCTGCAGAAGACAAAATAACACTTCGATTTCAGAAAAATATATAAGTTTGATAGAATTAGGTAGTTTCTCTTTGTGTTACGTAAAAATACACATATGTGATCCTCGGGTGTCATATGCAAGCAACCTAGTGGTGTGTCAGTGTAGGGAAATGCAGTGAAATATGCGTTATTTTGAAAAAAAGAATAAAGTAGTAACAAACGTGGTAGAGAATAAGGTACTTTGTTTCAGCCATAGGGACCCGGGTTTGCGACCGCTATGAGAGAAGTGTTGGTACTCGAGTTTGAGCTTTATTTCGTGAAAATATGTTAAATGGTTCTTAAGATATAGACCAAAACAGATTATAATACACGACAATTAGTAACAATTCAATATGCACATAATGACATATAATATATAGTTAGGCGGTTGCCAGCCAACATTTTTACGTGAAATAAGAAAACTAAAACAAAATTGAATAGCTCTGTGGTAATTGGAATCAATTTTTGACAGAAGGTGTGCGTCATGTGATCTCATTGAAGAGGTAAGGGTTATAGTCGTTCATATAGAATATTTGTTTCTAACTTCATTATTTTATGCTTTTTCTGCCAATTTGTGCCTTTCGTACCTATCCTGATGTGTAGAATATGAAAACATTTTTTTTTGTTCTAACATTGAAAATATATATACAGGGCGCATCAAAATATAGCGCTGCAGAAGACAAAATAACACTTCGATTTCAGAAAAATATATAAGTTTGATAGAATTAGGTAGTTTCTCTTTGTGTTACGTAAAAATACGCATATGTGATCCTCGGGTGTCATATGCAAGCAACCTAGTGGTGTGTCAGTGTAGGGAAATGCAGTGAAATATGCGTTATTTTGAAAAAAAGAATAAAGTTGTAACAAACATGGTAGAGAATAAGGTACTTTGTTTCAGCCATAGGGACCCGGGTTTGCGACCGCTATGAGAGAAGTGCTGGTACTCGAGTTTGAGCTTTATTTCGTGAAAATATGTTAAATGGTTCTTAAGATATAGACCAAAATAGATTATAATACACGACAATTAGTAACAATTCAATATGCACATAATGACATATAATATATTGTTAGACGGTTGCCAGCCAACATTTTTACGTGAAATAAGAAAATTAAAAAAAAATTGAATAGCTCTGTGGTAATTGGAATCAATTTTTGACAGAAGGTGTGCGTCATGTGATCTCATTGAAAAGGTAAGGGTTAAAGTCGTTCATGTAGAATATATGTTTCTAACTTCATTATTTTATTTTTATTCTGCTAATTTGTGCTTTTCGTACATATCCTGATGTGTAGAATATGAAAACAACATACTTTGTTCTGACATCGAAAATATATATACAGGGTGCATAAAATATAGCGCTGCAGAAGACAAAATAACACTTCGATTTCTGAAAAATTT
This sequence comes from Thermobia domestica, assembly GCF_964235325.1. Classification (NCBI taxonomy): domain Eukaryota; kingdom Metazoa; phylum Arthropoda; class Insecta; order Zygentoma; family Lepismatidae; genus Thermobia; species Thermobia domestica. The sequence continues at coordinate 195,391 of NW_027656038.1, forward strand.
ATAAGTTTGATAGAATTAGGTAGTTTCTCTTTGTGTTACGTAAAAATACGCATATGTGATCCTCGGGTGTCATATGCAAGCAACCTAGTGGTGTGTCAGTGTAGGGAAATGCAGTGAAATATGCGTTATTTAAAAAAAAGAATAAAGTAGTAACAAACATGGTACAGGATAAGGTACTTTTTTTCAACCATAGGGACCCGGGTTTGCGACCGCTATGAGAGAAGTGCTGGTACTCGAGTTTGAGCTTTATTTCGTGAAAATATGTTAAATGGTTCTTAAGATATAGACCAAAATAGATTATAATACACGACAATTAGTAACAATTCAATATGCACATAATGACATATAATATATTGTTAGACGGTTGCCAGCCAACATTTTTACGTGAAATAAGAAAATTAAAAAAAAAATTGAATAGCTCTGTGGTAATTGGAATCAATTTTTGACAGAAGGTGTGCGTCATGTGATCTCATTGAAAAGGTAAGGGTTAAAGTCGTTCATGTAGAATATATGTTTCTAACTTCATTATTTTATTTTTATTCTGCTAATTTGTGATTTTCGTACATATCCTGATGTGTAGAATATGAAAACAACATATTTTGTTCTGACATCGAAAATATATATACAAGTGCATCAAAATATAGCGCTGCAGAAGACAAAATAACACTTCGATTTCAGAAAAATATATAAGTTTGATAGAATTAGGTAGTTTCTCTTTGTGTTACGTAAAAATACACATATGTGATCCTCGGGTGTCATATGCAAGCAACCTAGTGGTGTGTCAGTGTAGGGAAATGCAGTGAAATATGCGTTATTTTGAAAAAAAGAATAAAGTAGTAACAAACATGGTAGAGAATAAGGTACTTTGTTTCTGCCATAGGGACCCGGGTTTGCTACCGCTATGAGAGAAGTGCTGGTACTCGAGTTTGAGCTTTATTTCGTGAAAATATGTTAAATGGTTCTTAAGATATAGACCAAAATAGATTATAATACACGACAATTAGTAACAATTCAATATGCACATAATGACATATAATATATTGTTAGGCGGTTGCCAGCCAAAATTTTTACGTGAAATAAGAAAATTAAAACAAAATTGAATAGCTCTGTGGTAATTGGAATCAATTTTTGACAGAAGGTGTGCGTCATGTGATCTCATTGAAAAGGTAAGGGTTAAAGTCGTTCATGTAGAATATATGTTTCTAACTTCATTATTTTATTTTTATTCTGCTAATTTGTGCTTTTCGTACATATCCTGATGTGTAGAATATGAAAACAACATACTTTGTTCTGACATCGAAAATATATATACAGGGTGCATCAAAATATAGCGCTGCAGAAGACAAAATAACACTTCGATTTCTGAAAAATTTATAAGTTTGATAGAATTAGGTAGTTTCTCTTTGTGTTACGTAAAAATACGCATATGTGATCCTCGGGTGTCATATGCAAGCAACCTAGTGGTGTGTCAGTGTAGGGAAATGCAGTGAAATATGCGTTATTTAAAAAAAAAGAATAAAGTAGTAACAAACATGGTACAGGATAAGGTACTTTTTTTCAACCATAGGGACCAGGGTTTGCGACCGCTATGAGAGAAGTGCTGGTACTCGAGTTTGAGCTTTATTTCGTGAAAATATGTTAAATGGTTCTTAAGATATAGACCAAAATAGATTATAATACACGACAATTAGTAACAATTCAATATGCACATAATGACATATAATATATTGTTAGACGGTTGCCAGCCAACATTTTTACGTGAAATAAGAAAATTAAAAAAAAAAATTGAATAGCTCTGTGGTAATTGGAATCAATTTTTGACAGAAGGTGTGCGTCATGTGATCTCATTGAAAAGGTAAGGGTTAAAGTCGTTCATGTAGAATATATGTTTCTAACTTCATTATTTTATTTTTATTCTGCTAATTTGTGCTTTTCGTACATATCCTGATGTGTAGAATATGAAAACAACATATTTTGTTCTGACATCGAAAATATATATACAAGTGCATCAAAATATAGCGCTGCAGAAGACAAAATAACACTTCGATTTCAGAAAAATATATAAGTTTGATAGAATTAGGTAGTTTCTCTTTGTGTTACGTAAAAATACACATATGTGATCCTCGGGTGTCATATGCAAGCAACCTAGTGGTGTGTCAGTGTAGGGAAATGCAGTGAAATATGCGTTATTTTGAAAAAAAGAATAAAGTAGTAACAAACATGGTAGAGAATAAGGTACTTTGTTTCTGCCATAGGGACCCGGGTTTGCTACCGCTATGAGAGAAGTGCTGGTACTCGAGTTTGAGCTTTATTTCGTGAAAATATGTTAAATGGTTCTTAAGATATAGACCAAAATAGATTATAATACACGACAATTAGTAACAATTCAATATGCACATAATGACATATAATATATTGTTAGGCGGTTGCCAGCCAAAATTTTTACGTGAAATAAGAAAATTAAAACAAAATTGAATAGCTCTGTGGTAATTGGAATCAATTTTTGACAGAAGGTGTGCGTCATGTGATCTCATTGAAAAGGTAAGGGTTAAAGTCGTTCATGTAGAATATATGTTTCTAACTTCATTATTTTATTTTTATTCTGCTAATTTGTGCTTTTCGTACATATCCTGATGTGTAGAATATGAAAACAACATACTTTGTTCTGACATCGAAAATATATATACAGGGTGCATCAAAATATAGCGCTGCAGAAGACAAAATAACACTTCGATTTCTGAAAAATTTATAAGTTTGATAGAATTAGGTAGTTTCTCTTTGTGTTACGTAAAAATACGCATATGTGATCCTCGGGTGTCATATGCAAGCAACCTAGTGGTGTGTCAGTGTAGGGAAATGCAGTGAAATATGCGTTATTTAAAAAAAAAGAATAAAGTAGTAACAAACATGGTACAGGATAAGGTACTTTTTTTCAACCATAGGGACCAGGGTTTGCGACCGCTATGAGAGAAGTGCTGGTACTCGAGTTTGAGCTTTATTTCGTGAAAATATGTTAAATGGTTCTTAAGATATAGACCAAAATAGATTATAATACACGACAATTAGTAACAATTCAATATGCACATAATGACATATAATATATTGTTAGACGGTTGCCAGCCAACATTTTTACGTGAAATAAGAAAATTAAAAAAAAAAATTGAATAGCTCTGTGGTAATTGGAATCAATTTTTGACAGAAGGTGTGCGTCATGTGATCTCATTGAAAAGGTAAGGGTTAAAGTCGTTCATGTAGAATATATGTTTCTAACTTCATTATTTTATTTTTATTCTGCTAATTTGTGCTTTTCGTACATATCCTGATGTGTAGAATATGAAAACAACATATTTTGTTCTGACATCGAAAATATATATACAAGTGCATCAAAATATAGCGCTGCAGAAGACAAAATAACACTTCGATTTCAGAAAAATATATAAGTTTGATAGAATTAGGTAGTTTCTCTTTGTGTTACGTAAAAATACACATATGTGATCCTCGGGTGTCATATGCAAGCAACCTAGTGGTGTGTCAGTGTAGGGAAATGCAGTGAAATATGCGTTATTTTGAAAAAAAGAATAAAGTAGTAACAAACATGGTAGAGAATAAGGTACTTTGTTTCTGCCATAGGGACCCGGGTTTGCTACCGCTATGAGAGAAGTGCTGGTACTCGAGTTTGAGCTTTATTTCGTGAAAATATGTTAAATGGTTCTTAAGATATAGACCAAAATAGATTATAATACACGACAATTAGTAACAATTCAATATGCACATAATGACATATAATATATTGTTAGGCGGTTGCCAGCCAAAATTTTTACGTGAAATAAGAAAATTAAAACAAAATTGAATAGCTCTGTGGTAATTGGAATCAATTTTTGACAGAAGGTGTGCGTCATGTGATCTCATTGAAAAGGTAAGGGTTAAAGTCGTTCATGTAGAATATATGTTTCTAACTTCATTATTTTATTTTTATTCTGCTAATTTGTGCTTTTCGTACATATCCTGATGTGTAGAATATGAAAACAACATACTTTGTTCTGACATCGAAAATATATATACAGGGTGCATCAAAATATAGCGCTGCAGAAGACAAAATAACACTTCGATTTCTGAAAAATTTATAAGTTTGATAGAATTAGGTAGTTTCTCTTTGTGTTACGTAAAAATACGCATATGTGATCCTCGGGTGTCATATGCAAGCAACCTAGTGGTGTGTCAGTGTAGGGAAATGCAGTGAAATATGCGTTATTTAAAAAAAAAGAATAAAGTAGTAACAAACATGGTAGAGAATAAGGTACTTTGTTTCAGCCATAGGGACCCGGGTTTGCGACCGCTATGAGAGAAGTGCTGGTACTCGAGTTTGAGCTTTATTTCGTGAAAATATGTTAAATGGTTCTTAAGATATAGACCAAAATAGATTATAATACACGACAATTAGTAACAATTCAATATGCACATAATGACATATAATATATTGTTAGACGGTTGCCAGCCAACATTTTTACGTGAAATAAGAAAATTAAAAAAAAAATTGAATAGCTCTGTGGTAATTGGAATCAATTTTTGACAGAAGGTGTGCGTCATGTGATCTCATTGAAAAGGTAAGGGTTAAAGTCGTTCATGTAGAATATATGTTTCTAACTTCATTATTTTATTTTTATTCTGCTAATTTGTGCTTTTCGTACATATCCTGATGTGTAGAATATGAAAACAACATATTTTGTTCTGACATCGAAAATATATATACAGGGTGCATCAAAATATAGCGCTGCAGAAGACAAAATAACACTTCGATTTCAGAAAAATATATAAGTTTGATAGAATTAGGTAGTTTCTCTTTGTGTTACGTAAAAATACACATATGTGATCCTCGGGTGTCATATGCAAGCAACCTAGTGGTGTGTCAGTGTAGGGAAATGCAGTGAAATATGCGTTATTTTGAAAAAAAGAATAAAGTAGTAACAAACGTGGTAGAGAATAAGGTACTTTGTTTCAGCCATAGGGACCCGGGTTTGCGACCGCTATGAGAGAAGTGTTGGTACTCGAGTTTGAGCTTTATTTCGTGAAAATATGTTAAATGGTTCTTAAGATATAGACCAAAACAGATTATAATACACGACAATTAGTAACAATTCAATATGCACATAATGACATATAATATATAGTTAGGCGGTTGCCAGCCAACATTTTTACGTGAAATAAGAAAACTAAAACAAAATTGAATAGCTCTGTGGTAATTGGAATCAATTTTTGACAGAAGGTGTGCGTCATGTGATCTCATTGAAGAGGTAAGGGTTATAGTCGTTCATATAGAATATTTGTTTCTAACTTCATTATTTTATGCTTTTTCTGCCAATTTGTGCCTTTCGTACCTATCCTGATGTGTAGAATATGAAAACATTTTTTTTTGTTCTAACATTGAAAATATATATACAGGGCGCATCAAAATATAGCGCTGCAGAAGACAAAATAACACTTCGATTTCAGAAAAATATATAAGTTTGATAGAATTAGGTAGTTTCTCTTTGTGTTACGTAAAAATACGCATATGTGATCCTCGGGTGTCATATGCAAGCAACCTAGTGGTGTGTCAGTGTAGGGAAATGCAGTGAAATATGCGTTATTTTGAAAAAAAGAATAAAGTTGTAACAAACATGGTAGAGAATAAGGTACTTTGTTTCAGCCATAGGGACCCGGGTTTGCGACCGCTATGAGAGAAGTGCTGGTACTCGAGTTTGAGCTTTATTTCGTGAAAATATGTTAAATGGTTCTTAAGATATAGACCAAAATAGATTATAATACACGACAATTAGTAACAATTCAATATGCACATAATGACATATAATATATTGTTAGACGGTTGCCAGCCAACATTTTTACGTGAAATAAGAAAATTAAAAAAAAATTGAATAGCTCTGTGGTAATTGGAATCAATTTTTGACAGAAGGTGTGCGTCATGTGATCTCATTGAAAAGGTAAGGGTTAAAGTCGTTCATGTAGAATATATGTTTCTAACTTCATTATTTTATTTTTATTCTGCTAATTTGTGCTTTTCGTACATATCCTGATGTGTAGAATATGAAAACAACATACTTTGTTCTGACATCGAAAATATATATACAGGGTGCATAAAATATAGCGCTGCAGAAGACAAAATAACACTTCGATTTCTGAAAAATTTATAAGTTTGATAGAATTAGGTAGTTTCTCTTTGTGTTACGTAAAAATACGCATATGTGATCCTCGGGTGTCATATGCAAGCAACCTAGTGGTGTGTCAGTGTAGGGAAATGCAGTGAAATATGCGTTATTTAAAAAAAAGAATAAAGTAGTAACAAACATGGTACAGGATAAGGTACTTTTTTTCAACCATAGGGACCCGGGTTTGCGACCGCTATGAGAGAAGTGCTGGTACTCGAGTTTGAGCTTTATTTCGTGAAAATATGTTAAATGGTTCTTAAGATATAGACCAAAATAGATTATAATACACGACAATTAGTAACAATTCAATATGCACATAATGACATATAATATATTGTTAGACGGTTGCCAGCCAACATTTTTACGTGAAATAAGAAAATTAAAAAAAAAATTGAATAGCTCTGTGGTAATTGGAATCAATTTTTGACAGAAGGTGTGCGTCATGTGATCTCATTGAAAAGGTAAGGGTTAAAGTCGTTCATGTAGAATATATGTTTCTAACTTCATTATTTTATTTTTATTCTGCTAATTTGTGATTTTCGTACATATCCTGATGTGTAGAATATGAAAACAACATATTTTGTTCTGACATCGAAAATATATATACAAGTGCATCAAAATATAGCGCTGCAGAAGACAAAATAACACTTCGATTTCAGAAAAATATATAAGTTTGATAGAATTAGGTAGTTTCTCTTTGTGTTACGTAAAAATACACATATGTGATCCTCGGGTGTCATATGCAAGCAACCTAGTGGTGTGTCAGTGTAGGGAAATGCAGTGAAATATGCGTTATTTTGAAAAAAAGAATAAAGTAGTAACAAACATGGTAGAGAATAAGGTACTTTGTTTCTGCCATAGGGACCCGGGTTTGCTACCGCTATGAGAGAAGTGCTGGTACTCGAGTTTGAGCTTTATTTCGTGAAAATATGTTAAATGGTTCTTAAGATATAGACCAAAATAGATTATAATACACGACAATTAGTAACAATTCAATATGCACATAATGACATATAATATATTGTTAGGCGGTTGCCAGCCAAAATTTTTACGTGAAATAAGAAAATTAAAACAAAATTGAATAGCTCTGTGGTAATTGGAATCAATTTTTGACAGAAGGTGTGCGTCATGTGATCTCATTGAAAAGGTAAGGGTTAAAGTCGTTCATGTAGAATATATGTTTCTAACTTCATTATTTTATTTTTATTCTGCTAATTTGT